>NW_005871482.1:225816-234006 GCF_000147115.1 Myotis lucifugus
AGTCCCGATTGGGAAAAGGCCATTCAGAGCCTACCCCGTGCATGAAATTTGTGCACCAGTCCTTTAGTATATAAATATAGATGTAACCCGCCATTCTCCAGAGCACTATCTCAATTTTTGAGGTTCTGCTTTCCAGCAATTGTCGACAGTTTGGCTCAAGTCACCTCACAAAAATTCTTTACAAGTTTGAATGTTTGTTTGTTTGTTTTTACGTTAACAAACTGCACAGAGAGCAATATTAGTCCAACCTGCCTTGTACAGGAGTCTCCCCATTTTAAGTCTGATGCTATCCTATGCTCACCTCAAAAACCAGCTAAAGTGCTATGTCAGCAACACATGGCTGATGAACCTAAGGTTCACAGACACCATGTAGATGGTGGTGAGGCTGAGAAGGGGATGGGTAGCTATTGTTTAGTAGCTACAGAGTGTCTGATCAGTGTTGCAAGTTGAGTTTTGTGAAGGGATGATGGTGATGTTCAACCACTCTTAATACCTCTGAACTCTACACTTAAAATTGGCTCATACAGTACATTTTGTTTCGTGAATTTTACTAGAATTTTATAAAATCTGTACCCATCTCATCCCCAGAGGGAGTTGGGCATGTTCATTATTTAATCAGTAGACTGAACTAGTAGCACTATAAGTGATTGTCAAGGACTATAACCTGGAACTCACTCTTGATACTCATCAGATACTTGCTTGGATAACATAGGTTTGCAAAGGATCAACTGAGTGAAATATAGTCCGTGTGTTCTTGTAGACACACGGAAATCCATTCTTGGGATAAAGCACGCAAACAGAATCCACACATCTGGACTACATGGACCATGTGTTCTCTGGTGAAACTGTTTTTATTCAATGCAATTTGACATTACGTAATCATTGGCCCATGCTAAGAGCCACTGTAAGAAACAGCCCTGCGAAATCATTTATCATACAGATGTTGTCGATGTTGGTGTATTGTTCTCTTTTTGACTACCTATGAGGAAAAACTCTTTTGTTTTGGCCCAAGGCTTAGGTTAGGTTCCTTTTCTTTTTCTTTGCTGGTAATATGAAGAGTGCAATTTGTTCTCATTTTTGCCTCTTTTCCAGAAAGCCTTTGTGTTAATGGGTGGCCTATTCTAGCATTTTCTAAACCTTAACTATGTGTCTGTATATCCATTTGCTGTTGACTTAAAATTATTTAAACTTATTTTTTCTCTGATTTCATTACTCATTTTCCTTTTATTTCATGATGTTGTGAGCCACTTTAAATCTAGTCTTGAATGAATGAGGAATAAATGAACAATTGATAAATTCATCCTCTCCTCTAAGTTCCTACTGGATATTGCACATTTATTTCTATTATTGCTTTTATCACCATTTGTTTGTATTTACATGTCTGCCATTCACACCGGACAATATACTATTTTAGTGTATGATCTATGTCTTATTAATATTATTGTTTGTCTCAGTACAATTCGAATGCTTAGTTAATAATATGTGTATAAATTAGTCTATTAGATTGAACTGACATCTGAATGAAAGTGAGAAATACAATAACCTTGGAGAACGGAATGTAATTTATTAATCTTTTTAACCTACAACATGTCAATTTTTTGCAAGCAAATTATGAGTTTGGGGAATGCTAATATTAAAAGCTAAAATCTCAGATAAGCTGCTGAAAGATTTCCCAGCCTTAAATGAATTCTTGTTTATTCTATTTCTTGTGGCTATTAACATTCAAACAAAAATTCAACTCAATTCTTTCTCTTTAGTGTGTGTGTGTGTGTGTGTGTGTGTATGTGGGTCTGTGTGTAACAGATGATCATTATAGTAAGACTAGAGACCCAGTGCATGAAATTCAGGTAGGGTCCCTAGTGGCTGCTGCCTGCTGGCCAGAGCCTCCCTTCCCATGATTGGCTGACTGGTCGAACTCCCATTTAAGGGGACAATTTGCATATTAGGCTTTTATTATCTAGGACTAGAGGCCTGGTGCACGAAATTCGTGCATGGGGCGGGGATCCCTCAGCCCAGCCTGCACCCTCTCCAATCCGGGACATCCCTCTCACAATCCGGGACCTCTGGCTCCTAACTACTCTGCCTGCCTGCTTGATCACTCTTAACTGCTCCCCTGCCTGCCTGATCACCCCTAACCACTCTGCCTGCCTGCCTGATTGCCCCTAACTGCCTCTGCCTCGTGCCCGCACGTCCGGATGTCCGGAAGGTAGTTCGGCTATCTGGTCTAATTAGCATATTATGCTTTTATTAGTATAGATTATAGCAGAGCAAACCTTTCTGTATGTATACATATACGATATGCAAAACGAATGACAATATATCCGTTATGTGTGTCTATACATATATGTACTTGTGTATTATACATCTGTAATACACATATGATGGATATATATAAACTTTTTGTATGTACAAATTTATAGGTAAGCATATATTAGTTGTATATACATTTATAAAGGCACATAAAGCCATATGGTTTTATGCATATGTATACAGCACCTATGTGTATATACATAAAAGATTTGTAGGTGTATACAAACACATACAGAAGTGGGCAGCTCTAGCTGGTTTGGCTCAATGGATGGACTGAAGGGTCCCAGGTTCAATTCCGGTCAAGAGCATATACTCGGGTTGCGGACTCGATCCCTACTCGGGGGGGTGTGCAGAAGGTAGCCGATCAATGATTCTCTCTCATCGTTGATGTTTCTATCTTTCTCTCCCTCTTCCTTCCTCTCTGAAATCAATAAAAATAAAGAAAGAAAAAAAGAAAGACAAATAGAAAGAAAGAGAAAGAAAGAAAGAAAGAGAGAGAGAGAGAGAGAGAGAGAGAGAGAGAGAGAGAAAGAAAGAAAGAAAGAAAGAAAGAAAGAAAGAAAGAAAGAAAGAAAGAAAGAAAGTGAGAAAAAGAAAGAAAGGAAGGAAAAGAAAAGAAAAAGAGAAAAAGGAGAAGTGGGCAAAAGCAGGTTTACGGTTATTTGTATGGAAAATGATACAATAATTAATAAATAATAATATGAGTATAAACTCCTATGTTTCACATACTCACAACTGTAGACCTACTTTTGCCCACCCCTGTGTAATGGATACATATATAGATAAAATCATAGTTATTTATGTAACTGCAAAGGTATACTCATCCCAAAATAGGTCCTCCTAGTCCTCTTTACTGAAATGAAATTCTTTACTCTTTCCACATACAATACTCTTTCCTTTGCTGGCTTTTCTAGTAGAATTTACTCCTCACTGTGCTCCTTCCATAGTCTCCATAGTCAGCTTGTTCCTGTGACCTTTCCGCTGTTCCAGTCTCTCCTTCATCACTTTGATCCCTCTCTAGGGCTTTATCTACACAATTCCAGCCGCTTTCCCTGACCTCCAGGCACACGTCCACTCCCTCCGTGGACATGTCCACACAGCCAGCATTTTTCCTCCAACCAAATCCACCTCAGCTCCCCCTGGTACTGTCCTTCCCTTCAGCCCCCCGCCCCCGCACCCTCCCCCCCACACACACCACCCCCTCACCCCATTCATGGTTGGCCTCTCCAGTTTCTGGTCACCCCAGCCTGACCCCTGGAAGTGATTCACGGCTCATTCTCTTCTCTTCCTCTTCTTCCCAATAACAGGTCTCCTGCCAGATCCTTCACAGGCCACCTTCCAAATATCCTCCAGATCCTCACTCCCAAATCGTTCTTCCACCCATGAGCTCCTGCAGGATTTGGGGTGAAAACCAGGGTTATTTCAATAATCCCCTAAAATGCATCCCTTTTTCAACTACTGGTACTTAAAAGGCAAATATTGCCATTGGTCCTATCTGCTTAACACACTGTTGGCTCTGTGCTCTCTTTCCTCATTAGGGGGGTGCTTCTGCCAGCTGCCCCTCCTGCCTGCGGAGCCAACCCCTGGCATCGCACTAACCACTTGAGTGTCCTCCACACAAGGCACTGTTTCAGGTCTCCCCAACTTTGTTACCGGAGGAAGTCCTGCTCTCCTTCGTCAACCTTCTTGGTAATGGAAAGAACATAGGTTTTACGGGAAAAGAAATCCAAGTTCAGGTTTCAGCTGGACCATTTCGTGATCCTGGAACTTGAATGATAATGTGTCAAAACACTACCGGTACTTCCTTGCATGAGAATCATTACCAACCTAAACTGTTTAATTAATTTTAAAAAGATTCTTGCTCTAGAGAACATTTTAAACTCCTACTAAATGTATGTTTATGGCATTAAGCCTGCATTGATTAATCTTTCAGAGACAGTAACATAGATTTATTTCTGAACTAAATAAAGAACTTGCAGTGGTTGATAGTATCAGCTATTCCAGAAAATCCGAAATAAACTATAAGGGATTGGCCTTTTCTTTCATAGTTTTAATAAATGTGATCAATAGTCTATCTCAAGTTGGTATTAACAGAGTAAATACTTTTATCCTAAGTCACACACTCTGAGGTGTTGGCTCTGTGTGTGTGTTATGGTGTGCATGTGTGTGTGTGTGTGTGTGTGTGTATTTAGTTGATCTAATGGCAGATTTTCAAATATATATCTTGCTTGTGTTTTCATTAGGGAGTAAAAAAAGGTAGTTTCATTCCTATTGGCAGGTGCATCCACATATGTGTTTTTGCTAGAATTTGCAAACCGTGATGGCTGTCCTGTCAGTCTGGAAATTGCAACCATGTGTTTCAAAAGACAGAGGAATCCTGGCACTCATGTAGTCTTCTCGTGAGATTTAGTAGGGAGAGAAATGGTGTAGACGTCACCATGGCAATAAAAGAATTGTTAGCACAGAAGATGCTGGAGAGACATGTTGGACAGGAAGAAACACAGCACAGTCCAAGAGATGCTGATCGCTGCCTGGCACAACAAGAGCCCAGCCTCAGAGGACGCTCTCTGTCCATTTCAGTTGGAAAACTTGAGCTTCACAAAGAGTAACAGTTCTCTTGAAATCTCCTTTTAAAATTCTAGATTCTGCTCAGAACCAAGAAAATAATGAGGTAGACTCAGAAGAGTCCTCCTGGGTCAAAAAACAACCTCTGATCAGATAAAGCCCAGAGTCAATTAACACTTGGTGCTAACTCAACTCTCCCTTTGATTATAAACCGTAGAATAAAGTCACATGAATTTGTTGGAATTATCTTCTCTATGATGGTGGATTACAAATTAATTGTTATTTTATTTGTTTTTAATTGCATTTAAAATGTTTTCTTCAATAACTGTACCAAAATTACAACTTCTTTTAAATGTATAATCAGAGATGAACATAGCACAAGTCTCTACGTACAGTGAAAATATTTTCTACACTTTTGATTACATATTGCTGGTGATTTTTAAAGGAACTCTTCAATACCTTAGATATGTTTGCAGAAAAAGTGTAGGCAATTTTACATTTCAAAAAAGGAATATGCAATTCTTAAACTTAGTATAATCTATTCCATCTAAAGTTGGGGCAATTCTCCCATTTTGCTTATAAACAAATTTTCTCAACTTCCACAACATATTCTACATAAATCATAAAATGATATCTTTTAAAGCACAAAACCAAGTTTACTTGGCCTTAAAGTTTCAAAGACTTAGAGACACTCAATTATTTTAATTTCGTTTGGAGCAAGAAAGGGTGGTAAGAGCAAGTAGTGAGGTGAGTGGACTGGGGTGTTTGGGAAAGTACACAAATTAAAATATGAAATATAATTCTTCACGTGACCTTCTCTCTCACCATTAACATTAAAGTTTTCCTGGTTTCATTAAATAGAATGGAGAGCCCTGGCTGGTTGGGCTCAGTGGATAAAGCATCAGCCTGTGGACTGAAGGGTGCCAGGTTCGATTTGGGTCAAGGTCACATGCCCTGGTTGCAGGCTCGGTCCCCAGTGGGAGGCATGCAGGAGGCAGCCGATCAATAATTCTCTCTCATCATTGATGTTTCTATCTCTTTCTCCCTCTCCCTTCCTCTCTGAAATCAATAAAAATATATTTTAATAAATAAATAAATGAATGAATGAATGAATGAATGAATAAATAAATAAATAAATAAATAAATAAATAAATAAAATGGAGAAGGCAAGGAAGAGGGAATAAGGAAGAGAGAGGGAGAGGGGGAGGGAGAGGCAGAGGGAGAGGGAAAGAGAGAGAGAAGAGAAGAGAAGAGAAGAGAAGAGAAGAGAAGAGAAGAGAAGAGAAGAGAAGAGAAGAGAAGAAGAGAAGAGAAGAGAAGAGAAGGGAAGAAGAGAAGAGAAAGAGGAGGAGCAGAAGGAGGAGGAGGAGGAGGAGCAGAAGAAGGAGGAGGAGGAGGAGGAGGGGGAGAAGATAGGAGAGGGAAAGAATGGGGTTAGACTGTGGCCTGGAGGTGCCTCCAAATAGGAAATACTTCTGCGTTCAGCTTTAGGAGGGGGTTGTTTTTTTGTCTTGTTTTGGTGACCCCCCCACCCCCATGGGAAAATGTACTTTCTCATTCACGGTCCACCTTGGAGCCTCACTCCCCCAGGACTTCTTGGCGGCAGCACCTTCCAAGCTCCTCCAAGCACCCTGAGCGGCCTCGGCCAGCAGCACAGGGGGCGGGTGCTGCGGTCACTTCCTCCTGAGGGCAGGGAAACTCCCAGGTCTGACCTTGGTGTTCTGCAGCTCCTGCTCAGAGTCCCAATGCCTCCGCTGGTCCTTCGGCCTCCGACGGTCATAGCTCAGCCTCAGGTTCACAGCTGGGTTTTTATTTTTTTTAACATTAAAAAGTGGAAGAACACAAAATTTGATGTAAAACCACTCTCACACAGTATTGCAAATGTTATTTTTTGACACTTTTAACTCAGATTATGCATAGAGAGACAGATACACAGAGATGCATGAAACATACACACAGAGATACACATGCACACACGCATGTACACACGGAATGCTCTATTTCCTACACAGCAGCGCAGGGTTGATGAGAGTCTCCTTTGCTCCTTTCTCTAACTCCGTTACCCACCCGCTCCTCCCCAAACCAATGCCAAGATGTGGGTCTGATTCCTTCCAGTCAATCTATGTGCTAATGTTTTTACATAGACATGTGTGTGTATCTCTTCTAACAACTTAGTATATTGCTTTGTGTGTTTTTAATATTTTGACATAAATGCCATCGTATAATTCAGCAAACTGCTTGACAGTATTTTTTTAACTCCCTTGATATATATATAGATTAGGTTACAACTGCTGTTCATGGTATGAATATATCACAATTTACCCATTTTTTCCCTATGGAAACTCATTTACGTTGTCACTGTTCCTCCATTACAAACAACGTTGCAAAGAATGTTCTGGTACACACGTTTAAGAGTATGTTTACTCACTGGGCCAGAGGGTGTGTAGATAGTTCAGCTTTGGTGGAAATTGTCAAGGTATTTTCTGAAGTGGTTGTACCACTCTACATCCCTCAGGCCGAGTATGGGCACCTGTCTCCTTTGTCCCACACCCTTAGCAATGCTTGGCTTAGTCAGGCTGAATTTTTTCCCACCAATATGATAGATTGTATAGATTTAATTTGCAGTTCCCTGGTGGATTTTAGTAAGGTTCAGCATTTCTCATTTCTTTGTTGACCATTCAGATTTTTCAGTCTTAAATTACTGTTTATGGCCTTTGTTCATTTTTCTCTTGGGCTATTTGCTATTTTTGTTCTCTCTCTCTCTCTCTCTCTCTCTCTCTCTCTCTCTCTCTCTCTTTCTCTTTCTCCTTTTGTCAGGGGTTTGTAATATTAGCCTTTATAAAACCTTCTCTCAGTATGTGACTTCTTTTTAATTTTGCTTATAGTATTAGTTGGCATACCGAAGTCCAAATTTGCTACAAAGTAAATATATTAACCTATTTATTTTTTATTTTTTAAAAATATATTTTATTGATTTTTTACAGAGAGGAAAGGAGAGGGATAGAGAGTTAGAAACATCGATGAGAGAGAAACATCGATCAGCTGCCTCCTGCACACCTCCTACTTGGAATGTGCCCGCAACCAAGGTACATGCCCTTGACCGGAATCGAACCTGGGACCTTTCAGTTCGCAGGCCGACGCTCTATCCACTGAGCCAAACCGGTTAGGGCTATTAACCTATTTACTTATGAGTCATCCTCTTGTATATTTCTTAAGAAATCCATTTTCATCCCAAGTTTTAGAAAACATTCTTCCAAATCTATACTAATAATAGAGGAATATGCAAATTGTCCAGGACACTGTCACAGTAACAGT
>NW_005871482.1:235617-283948 GCF_000147115.1 Myotis lucifugus
GGCCAGCCAAGGCAGGTGCCAACGGGATCCCCCGATCACCCTGCCAGTCGCCCTGCAGAGGGAAGTGACCAGGGAAAGCAGCGGGGGGACAGGGCCAGCAAGCAGGTGGCACCAGGCCAGTCAAGGCAGGTACCAGCGGGGCCCCCTGATCACCCCACTGGTCACCCCACAGATCAGCCCTGATTGCCGGCCATGCCTAGGGACCCTACCCATGCACGGATTTCATGCACTGGGCCTCTAGTGTATTTATAACAAGCCTTCACTTCTATATGACAAATCCCCTGTTTTCCTTCTTCCATTTTTAGAATTGTCTTGGTTATCTTGGCTGTTTACCCTTCAACATGAATTTGAGAATTTGTTTGTTCAGTTTCACTAAAAATCGCATTGAGGCCGTGATTAAAATTGTATCAAACATTTATGATAATTTTCAGAACTTCCCCATCTATGAAAATAGTTTGTCTCACTCTGTTTGTTCAGATCTATTTTATTTCCTTCAATAACATTTTGCCATTTTCTCAATACATTAGGCCTCTTTTGTTTTATTTAATCCAAGGGATAACAGAGGTTTCGTTGCTATTCTGAATAGCAAATTCTTTTTATTGCATTTTTCTATTGGTTGCTGCTGTTATGTAAAAACAGCTTGGGTTCTGTTGACTTAAACTAATCTTGTTTTATTAGCTTATAGATCATTTTAGATGTTGTATGATAGAAAATTACAGTATCAGCATGTAATAACAGCTTTGCTCCTTCCTATCCAAATCTTATATATGTAATTTCTTCATCTTCTCTGAATTTTTTATTAGAACCATCTTTTCATGGTGAAGAGCAGCCATTGTAGAGCTCTTCTCTTCCTGTTTCTGACTTCAATGGAGATACCTTCAAAATTTTGCCATAATTGTGAAGTCAAGTGAAGTCTCTGGGTCAGACACCTTTTATCTAGTTTAAGCTTCTACTAAAAATTGGAAGTAAATTAGTAATAGTTTACGGGATTGTTATTGGACTTTATTAATTGCTTTGTTTGTGTCTGTCAAGATCTTAAGATTTGTATGCAACTTTTTCTTATGATTTCAGAAAGGAAGGGAGAGAGAGAGATAGAAACATCAATGATGACAGAGAATCACTGATTGGCTACCTCCTGCACGCCTCCCACAGGGGATCGAGCCTGCAACCTGGGTATGTGCCCTGACTGGAATTGAACTGGTGGCCTCTTGGTTCTTGGGTAGATGCTCAACCGCTGAGCTACACCAGCTGGGCTCAATTAACAATAATTTTAAATGACTGGATGTCCTCTTATTGCCTCATCACCTAGCTTAGACTTTACTTCTCATTTATTCCGTAATATCTGTTCTACGTTCACAATAACACCTCAGGGATGGCATGAGCCGTAGCAAAGCACCCTACTTGGTGAGTTTAATAAAGCCTACTCATAAGATGGCATGTCCCTCTGAGTGACAGCAACAAACAAGGTCTGTAAATATAAAGACATACAAGAGTTTGTAATCTCAGAGATTATATTTCACCATGAGGAAGAGGATCTAGGCAAGCAATGGCTGCAGATTCCAGGGGCAAGGAATCCAGAAACACTTCTGTCGGAGAGCACAGGCGATGCTCACGAAACGTGACCTCAGATCTTGATTAGCTTGCGATGTTTAAAGAGCAGAATTCCCACAGGAAAGGAAAGAGCAGGTCACGGTGGCTTTCTGAAAACGGACATTGAAGTGACCGACTCCGTTTGCCTTCATTCCAAATTCAGAAGAAGGGCAGGAAGCTCTGAGGCGGACGGTGGCCCACCCTCCCACACAGGAGGGATGCTCATTTTCTGCAGATGGCGTGACTTTGGCTCCTCCTGTAAATGCACAGGTTGTCATTGTGGTTTATGGGATAATCTGCTATTACATTGGTTAATATGTCTATATACTAGTATATCCATTGTTGGTAAGAGATGGGGTTGGACAAAGAAGCAAAATCCAGTCTTCTTTCCCCTTTACTAGACTTCTTTGCTAGACATTTTTCTGGATGAAACAAAAAATTTGATTATGTAATTTACTCTAAAATTATACTTTTAGAAATTTTAGAGTTTATGGGTTGGACACATTAATTGATTAATCAACACACTATACAAAGCATTAGCAATAGGCTATTTTATTAAAAATGTTCTTACTTTAGAACAACTAAAAATTATGACTTCAAAATCAATGTTCCCAAATAGTAATATCCACACTTATGAAAACTACACCTTTAATAAATAATCTGTACCTTGTATTTAAAGACATAATTTCAGATATAAAAAATAAAAACATCCACTAATATTACATATTATTTTAAAATACTCTAAAATCAATACTGTGCAGGGTCGTAAAAATGAAAAAGATTAATTTTTATTCTGGGGAAAAAGAAGATTGAATCTGTTACTGAAAATAAAGCGATATATCATTCCTTGTTAAATATAGTTACAATGTTTTCCTTGTGTTTCTATTTTTCTTTGTATGGTAGATCCCATTTTTAAGGAAGTCAGAAAAAGATAAATAATATTTTCTAGAATTATGATACGTTTAATATGTCTTTTTCAATTGTAGCTATCTTTTAGTGCAAAGATACTTTATGAAAAAATAAATGACTTTGGAAAAAGATTCTAAATAAAGAGGGATACTTTTGCCCTTGTGTGAATGTGACTAAACAAACACCAAAGAAATGATGACAGATACATTACTCATGTCTTTTCCTTAGACACAGATTGTCAAAAATCTGCCTTAGACTTTAGCTACCCAATGCCTAACTGAATTGTCTATTAAGTATATCCTTAGTCCATATTGAAATTTAAATTAATGCTTTTCCTAGTGAAAATTTGCTGATTGGATGGCGTCAAGTGTCTCTCCAATCTTTGACCTCCTCTCTTATTTTAATCCCCACCCCCACTTCCATATTTGTGGAAAATTATATATCTTCAAATATAACTCCTCTCTGCCTGGGCACCAATTCATATTGCTCTACTTGGAGCTGTGCTCCAAGCTGTGGGCATGGCAACTGTAAGCCATACTTACCCTAATGAACACCCTTCCTCTCAAGTGTAACTGTGGCCTCAACAAGTGATGGTTGTGTTCGTTTCGCAGGTATCATTTTGCAATCATTGTTACCTCAGTCTCTTCAGGAAGCATCGCACAGCCTGCCTCATTCACCTCGCTGCTTGGTCATTCGCCTACACATTTCTTGAATCTAAGAATGGTCTTCTCCTCTCATGCACCTCAACTAATTGCACTATTGTCTGGATTGACTCCCAAGGAATAGTTTACTAAATATGTCACAGTTTAATAGTTTGCTAAAATAAGGCAACAAATCCATTCAAATCATACCAATATACACAAACTAAGACAAATAAAACAACAAATCCACTAAGACAAAAAAATAAAACAACAAATCCACTAAGACAAAAAAATAAAACAACAAATCCACTAAGACAAAAAAACAAAACAACAAATCCACTAAGACAAAAAAACAACAACAAATCCACTAAGACAAGAAAAACAAAACAACAAATCACTGAACCATCTTTCAAGTAAATAGCTCATTATACCATAATTACCATATTTGCATATCCCCGATAATGGTAGCATAGCAATATCACACAAAGTAAACTTATTTTTGACTAATCAAATGATATTCATACCAGAGTATGAATATTCAGAACAAAAAGACTATGTTTAAGATTGTCTTCTGAATTAACAAAACCCAATACCTAGTACCTTATTTTAGGGTTATTTTCTAGATGTAAAAAAAAAGGGGGGGGCAGCGAGCATGTTCTTAAAGAGGAGAGGCTGGGTCATCCAGTAGTTAGTGACAGTTAATGACCTTTTACCACAGAGACTCAAACCCTTCTGCTGTTGGGGGGCTGCTGGGGAAGTTCCTTCATGGAATCCTTTAAGGTAGCGGTTCTCAACCTGTGGGTCGCGACCCCTTTGGGGGTCAAACAACCCTCTCACAGGAGTCGCCTAAGACCATCGGAAAACACATATATAATCACATATTGTTTTTGTGATTAATCACTATGCTTTAATTATGTTCAATTTGTAACAATGAAATTGGGGGTCACCACAACATGAGGACCTGTATTAAAGGGTCGCGGCATTAGGAAGGTTGAGAACCACTGCTTTAAGGAAACCCTGTATGGAAATTCTTTAAGGAAAAAAAAATAGTGCATTTGCAAATAAAATCAGTGCTGCAGTTCCCATAATAAACTTCTGCATTTTGTTTAAAATTATTTCTATTTTATGCTCCTCTTTTATTTGCAATTAGGGAATAATATGCTTTTAGGAACAGTTTATTGAACCAAAGACCATTGTATACGCGATCTGAAGAAGCCTGCTACTGCTGTATCTTCAAAGGAAAGCTACCTATGTAAGGGGGAATCTTATATCTGGCAATTATAAATATATGTTTTTGTAAGTTAATGTATGCTTTCATTATTGCCAGTTTTAATTCTTTAGGTGTAAGATACTGATTTTGTCCAGGTACAAGATTGTCATTAAAAAAATTATTACAATAGAAACAAAAAAAATAGTGATGTATTGATATTTCAAACGAAGGTATTATACTATAAAGTTTCTATTTTATTTCATTATCTCGATGTACATAAGTTATGTAATTTCAGCAAGGTCACAGCACTAGCAGGGGGTAGAGTCAGCTTAGAGTCTGGTCCAAGAGGGCAGTTCTACGGAGCAGGGCTGGTCCTACTTCCATCATGAACGGGCTTTAGAGGTATGTGAGGCGCTGTAAATAAGTTTTCATTTCTCTCACATTCTTTCTCAACCCATCTACCAAGCACTAAAATTTCATTCTCTCCTTCATTAGAATCTTCCTTAAAGGAGAAATGTGCAGCCACCATCAATTATAAGAGTCATTAGCATGAAGATACACCTAGATTCATAAAAAGGGATCAAATCTCCAAAAATAAGGGGCAGAAAAAAATAATAAGATGCAATAAGGAGCACGGACAAGAATTAAAGAATTTAGAGGTAAAAGGAACAGGGGGGAAAAAAGCATAAGAAATAGAGCAACCATTGAGTTGAGGAAAACCAGGAAAGCATGGTACAAGTTAAAAGAGGGCAGTATTTCAAGGAGGGAGTGGTTGACTTTGGCAAAGATTGCTGAAAGTTCAAGTAATATAAATCAGAAAGCGGTGTATTGAAGTAGGCCCTCGGATGTCATTGTGGTCTTGATAAGAACAGTTTCAGGAAAATTATGGGGTGAAAACCACTCTGTAGTTGGTCGAGGTGTGGGAGGTGAAGACATGTACACAGCTAATGTATACAATTCCTCTAGAAGCTTCACTTTGAAGGGGTACAGAGAAATGGGATTATTAGGTGAGGAAACAGGATGCATTGTTATTGATGCTGGGAGATTCTAGACTATGTTCATAGGCTGATGGAAATGATTTTGTCGAAGGGAAGAGAGGGCATAATCACGGGAGCAAGAGTCCTAAGGACTGTGACAAGAAGGGACGAGACCCCGCGGAGTAAAGAATTTGCTTTGGGCGCAATCAGAGCGGGAAAGCAGATGTCCGTGTAGGAGGGATTTTAGATTTGGCAGAGAAAACAGGAGGCATCTCCTATCAAATGGCTTCTATTTTGTTAATAAACTATGAAACGAGGCCCTCACCTGATAATAGGAGTAGATTGGGGGTGAGGAATGTCTGTGGAGAGGAGAGTGTATAGTAGTGCTTCTAGGGAGAGGGAAAAGGAGGCCCACCATAGACACCTCGTGGGAGGGCCGTGCATGACTGAGTGTCAGCTGGATCTTTGAGTTCTAAACGGAAACCAGCCAGCGTCACCAGGGGGACTTCTCCAGCACCAGCCAGCTGCTCCCATGCCGGCACAGAGAGGGCTGTTGGCAGGGACTTTCCACAGTTGAGGTTTTGCAAGACAGGTAAGTATATTAGAAATAACTCACTTCTTCTTTTTTTTATTATTATTCAGTTAAAGGATTACATTTTGGTTGGGCTTCATGGAGTGGCTTGACAGAGCTGATTGCTGCAAATGCTGGGGTCTTATATGGCGTGGTCCTCACCCCATGGAGCTTGCTAGTGCCGTGGATGTGCGGGTGTATTGGAGAGGAAGTGTGATGAAGTAAAGTGGCTGCTCCAGGCTATGGAGCCAGACACAATATTTCTGCACCCCAGCTTGGCCACTCGATGTGATCAGGGCGAGCCGTGAAACTTGGCTGCAGTTTCTTTATCTGCAAATGGTGGCCGATGACCAGCCAGTGATGGCTGTGGAATGCAATGCCGTGTCTTCCAAGTGTCTTGGACCTTCTGAGTTCTCAATGATGTGACTATTTAAAATTATGTGACTGGAAATAATGCTATTAATCCAGGTTTCCCATTTAGAGCTAACACCTCAGCTTCTGCTTATGTTAAACAGAGAGATTGATTTGATCTCTTGTTAATGCTTCTTCAGTCTATACTATCCACATTCTATAGCACTTAGCACAAAGAACACATACAAATTAGGAAGATACAATACCTGCCTATAGAACCCTAAAATGTAAAGAGTATGATAAGGCTCAATCTCATAAAAATTAATTACAAGATATTATGCACAACAGAGTGTGCATAGTATTAATTAGGATACTCTTAATAGTATAAGAATCTTAATCTAGACACATAAATGCAAGAAGTAGTGTAAAGTTCTATATAAACATATACAAAGAGTAAGAGTCTGTAACTAAGTTAACAAATAGATTTACTTCTGGAAGCAGGGATTAAAAAAAAGTTTTAAGAAGAATTAAATAACAGCGTTTTGGTGTAGAAAACAATGGGCAAAGGAGACCCTTACCTTCTCCAGTGGCAGGGGTAGGAAAAAGGCGCATAAACATGGCGGCATCGCAGCTTCTTCCGCGTTTATTTATGAGGAAATTCCTTAGGAGTGAGGCGAGGAGAACGGCGGCTGACATTTTCCAGAGTCCAGCTTGAGAATGGGGAGATAGTAAATTTCTGTTAAACCGTAAGAAGAATGTGGCACTAGATGCCACGATGGACATAGTAAAGGGAATGCCGTCAGCAGGGAAATGGGACCTGAAACGGAGAAATGATTTCCATCACCAGGATGTGGCAGCTAAGGCTGTTTATTATTTAATGTGGACAAGCAGTTCGAGAAGAAAGACAGTTGTATTGAAGTTTGGGAAACGTGCATTGGCTCTTCTCATTCATTGAATTGAATGTCTTAATAAACTAATAAACAAGTATTTGTAGAGGCAGAGTGGCTAAATGAGCATGCTCTGGAGACTCTATGGCCCTGGGTAAAATTCTGGGCCTCTGGGGTGGGGCGGGGTGCGGGGGCGCTCACTTTCCATATCTGTGAAGTAAGCAGAGAAAGAGCATGTATTTCCTGGGTTATGAGAAGATTAGAGCTGAGACACAGGAGCCACTTAGATTACCTGGTGCTCCAGAGCCTGGCCTATCCCTTTGTATTGTTAGACATGCAGCCATGACATTGTTTGTAAGTAGGTGGAATTTTAGGGCCTTTTGAGAGTTTTCACAGTGATTTCCAAACACTCCTTTGCCTGAGGCTCTTAGGAATGAGTGGAATGAGCCCCAGAGAAACTGAGTTGATATTTACGCTCCTGGAGCTGTTGGGTGGGAGCCAGGGCTCCTGGGAACACAGTTAGTGGCCAACAGTGAATATAACCAGAGAAGGAGGAAGAGGAGGATGACCAGGGAGTGAGTCATAGGGCAGAAATCTAATAACATTAATACACCAAAGAGGAACTCAGCTAACAGATCAAGGACTAACCATCAGCGTTATGCCCGGGGAAAAGGTGGTGCTTCATCTGAAGAAGGTGATGGCGTACTCCCTGAAGGAGAAACGAGAAGTATGCCAAACGCCAGACAGAATTCATGTCTTTCTTCAACTTTTCATTTTATTTTCAAAGTTGATTTCATCGAATTCGTCATGTCGGTGTGGAAGTCGATTTAAAAATATAACTGGTCTCTCAAAAAGGTGCATTTAGTGCACCATCTGGGCAATCGTTCAGGCCAGGTTCCTCCTGCAGACACAGATGAGCAGGACGATAAAGCGAGGACAAGAAGAAACAGAACATCGCACAGCATTTCGAGCTGCTATTGTTTTAACTTAGACCACATCCCTAGTTTTTTCAAGTCCAAGGTATGTGGAAAACATGTATTTCTCACTGTGTACATCCTCAGTTTTCCTCATTTACTCAGTTCTGTGGGAGTCCAATCAGACTGGCTCTTATTTTTCTTGGGAGTGATCATAGTCCCTGGGACACAGCTGAGTCATTGCAATCATTAATCAGATGTTTCCCTGGACCGAAGGAATCACAAGCCAGGCCAGGAGCGTCTGCATAGAATCAGCTTGGTGTCGGCATAACTTAGCCAAAGCTCACGTGAAGAGCTGATGCCCCTGAGCAGCCACGGGAGTAACATATTGATTCCTTTTGAACAGAACTTGGAGAAGAAGAGGAAATGGTGCATGATTATTCAGTCTCTAGCAAGAATCACATAAAAGAGCCTGTGATAGGTCAAAACAAATTTTAATTTACACAATTTGATAAATAGCCTTGTAATCATTTTGAGTGATACAATTGACTTGCAGACCTAAGACGCCAATTTTTTTGAAGAGCAGCACAAATTATGGCAGACATTTCCATCCTCTCTCTACTTGGATATTGATTCATGTCTCTGTAACAGGGGAAAAAAAAGAAAATTGTAATTATAGCGGTGCTGTTCATTCTATTATAAGTAGAGGACTACCCCCATTTCTATTATGAACCCCCATTGTCACTGGTTTATGATCTCAGCAGTAGACTTGGCATGGGTGATACCTCCTTGGGGGTACATTTTTTTCACCGTGTTTCATAAGCCACTGGTCTATTTATGAATTATACAACTGCCAGAAATCATGTGCACTCAAACAGGCTTTTGATTTCCAATCACTCTGAAGAAAGGTTTGTTTTTAAAATGAAAACGCTGGCTTCAAAATATTCAAAATTCCTTTTGGCGTATCTGATGTGTCTTTTTTTTATTATTTCCTTCATTCCCCAATCTGTCTTTGGAAGGCAGGATTTTCATATAAATTAATGCAGCCTGGTCTCGGGCCAGTGGCTGGCTTCCCCGGTGCTGACAATTGGCGCAGATTGCTGGGGTGGGGGGCAGTCGGCTGCGATGATTGGTACCAATTGCCAGGCGCCTGCAATGAGCTGTGAGCTTGGTGACAGGTCGCTTAGCCCTCCAGGTGCGGCGGAGACTCAGAGGACGTCACATGCATTGTGACACTTCCGACGCACGTACACACCCACCGACGCAGAATTGTTCCTCAGGTACCAAGCGTTATCATTTTAAAAAATGATGGACTCTATCACCCATATATAAAGATACTGATGCAATGTGTAGTTAGATACACTATATATTATATGCATTACATGCAATAAGGATATAATGTGTAGTTAGAGAAAGTTAAAATAAATACTATTCACTCACCAGGTTTAAGGTGGAGTGTAACCAGCACCTTTCTATTCCCTGGAATTTAAATCCTCTCCATTATCGAATCCCCCTCATTCCTCCAAAGGTAACCACTAGCCTAATTCTTAAAAAGGACCTCCATACTGTTCTTTATATGTTCATCTGTCAATAGCATTGACTCGCGCTCTTGGTTTGGACATTTAAATCACTGGCGTGGCGCTGAGGTTACTCTGTAGTCGTTTGTTCTGTGTCACTCAGTTAAGTGTCTGGGGTTCGTCGAGTTTATGACGGTAGCTGGAGCGCATCTCCAGTGCGGTCTAGCTCCCCCTTTAAGGAAAACCACAACTTACTGCCCGCTCTGCTGTGGGGCCTGGATTTAGTGCCAGTCCCTCTAACAGGTTCCCTTCACCCGTATATTCCCGGAGCCTAATTAGGAGCTAAAGATTATCTAAGAGAATTGCATGAATATGAAATTACACCATGTCAGCCTTAGACATTTGAATCTCTGTTACTTTAGCCAAACGAGTTTTTGGGTTACAAAGCCTAACAGACTTGCAATACAAACTGAGGCATTCACGGTCGTATTACAAAGGTGTTTTTAGTCGAATGTATTGGGGTGACATCGGTTAATAAAATTTCTAGGTTTCAGGTGTACAGTTCTATGCTGCATCACATGCGTATCGTACTGTGTGCTCACCGCCCCAAATGATAAAAGCTTTGTTTCAGGAAACTCAGCGCTACTGACTACAGCACCTGCCACTGCACCGATCCTCTCCCCTGCGGCCTGGGAGCCCGCGGCGGCTCTGCAAGGCTGTCCCCGGGAAGCGCTGCGTGCCTGCAGGTCGGCCCTCGCGACAATATTCCAGTGGAAATGCTTGTTTACAGCCAGTTGCCATTAAAGGGTTGGTGTGGGTTCCTAACTGCTGCTCCTGCTGGCTGCTCCCTTTAAGCCCTCACTAGAGTCGTCCCTGTGGCCTAAACCACCCTGGGGGCTCAGCCTGTGCCCGGCCACCTCTCCATCTGGTTCAGCCCAGCCATGTGGCTCATGCTTGAGTGTCAGCCCATGAGCCAGGAGGTCACTGGATCCATTTCTGGTCAGAGCACAGCCTGGGTAGTGGGCTCGATCCCCAGTAGGGGACGTGCAGGAGGCAGCCGATCCATGATTCTCTCTCATCACTGACATTTCTATCTCTCTCCCTTTTCCTTCCTCTCTCTCGAAAAATAATCAATAAAAACATATTTTTAAAAAATAAATAAACCTGGTTCGGTCCCCACCTTCCATTGCACTGCAGGCTGGGTTTTTCTCCCACAAATGCCTTCAGCGTCTGTCACAGGGATTGCCTTATATATGGTGCCATCCTCTAAATGTTTCTACCTTTCAAGCAATCACTTGGATATTTATTATCTTATTTGTAAAGTGCTTTCCCTGAGTTATGCTTTTATTCATCAATAACCGGAGAGCTATTGACGGCTTGGCACCACAGCTTTTACTTCTCCTGATTTTACTGCATGGCTTTCATGGGTACTGCTATTACTTCTGGCTTCTCAGGATTCCTGAACATTTTCCTCCTCCTTGGCCTGCCCCCTCCCCCCGCTCAGTACCTCTATGTTTCATTACTTCTTCCACGCTGAGATTAGGGATCTTAGAATGCCACTGACTCATTCATTCATTCATTCATTCATTCTCTCATGCATTTAACAAAAATGTCTTGCACACTTAGTATGGACCAAGCATCTGCTAGACAGCGACTGAGTAGACAGAGCGGAGGAAGCTGGTGCTTTCTCTCAAGGGGCTCCCAGTGGGCAGAAAAGACTGACCAAAGGAGCATTACCATATGCAAATGGAGTGGCAGAGAGAAGCAAGTAGGCATTATGGGAGATTATAAAATTGACACGCATTTAATAGGGCAGGAGCAAGGGGGGATCACAGGAGCCTTCCTGGGTAAGAGTGCTCCGGAATAAAGAGGTAGCAGGCAGGTGAAGGAAGAGGCCTGCCTCCTGGGCGGCGGGCTCAGCAGGAAGCGGTAAACACTCGAACACATTAGCTGTGATTATGAATGCAGCGAGGAAAAGACGCAGAACAAAACCCCTGGCTGTTGCTGCAGGGGCTGCAAATCATCGCCGAAGGTTACACTTGAGACAGAGGCAGGAGACAAGGCTCCGTGGCCAGAGACAGAGGCAGGGCGAGATCCCGAGGGCCAGTTTGCTGTGGGAGGGAGCGAAGGCTTTGTCTTCAAGATGAGACGCTTTGAGGAATTGACGGAGGGAACTGAAGAGGTCTGACATCGTCTCAGAGAGGCTGTGAGACACCAGCACGGGTAGATCTGATGGAACTGCTGTCGCCCTGCTCTGCGAGGGGACGAGGTTCTCTGAACCAAGGCAAGGGGGATGGATCCCTTTTCCTGTTTATCTTTCTTCCTGGCTCCTCGCTCCGCTGAGCGTATACATGTGGCATATTATCCTCTCCTTCCAGAACGCAGGCTCCGTGAGCACAGAGACGCTGTTTTGGTCACGGCTCCACACCCACCACCTAGAACAGCACCTGCCCACAGCAGCCCTCAGAGCTATGTGAGTCTGATGATGAGCCACGTGACAGGTGGTGCGCTGGGGGTGTGGCAGGGATGGTTTCCAGGTGGCTAACTCACCAGCCTCCTTTGTGGACAGTGATGCCTCCCACCGAGAGACCAGAAGAGATAAGACGCATTTAGGAAGGAAGATGGCAAGTCACCTCACACAGTCGATGTTTTGTGAGATGTGTTCGATGAATGATTTCTGATCTCATGAGGTAACTGGACTGAAGTATTACTATCAGAAGATAATATGTGACTGAGAACTAAATGCCACAGAAGCTAGTGATTGCTTTCCTGTTTTTCATTTTAAACACCCAGGAAACACTACCAAGGAATAATTATTTTGAGACCCATCTAATCATTCCTAATGACAGCCAAGCTCCTCCTCCACAAATAAATCGTTTATTTTTTTTGATGCCTCATTTATAAATTCTTTGGTGTGCTTGTTCTGAACATGGCTCCCGTGTACCATGAAAGGAAAGCTTTCTGACTCCCCTCCATTGAAGAGCTACATGACCCTGTATGTCAAGGTCAACTGTCAAGGTCAACCTGCTTCAGGCATCCTTCTGACCTTCAAGATTCTAAGAATATCTTTTTGATTGGATAGTCACTTGTTGACCCCATGCAGAAAAAAAAATTACCTGAATGAAAATTATTAATAAAATATACAACAAATAAACATTAGAAAGCATTTCAATTATCATTTTAAGTCTTTCTCTGCAGTATGCCGTCTCACCTTGCAACCCAGCTTGATTACTGTCATGCGTGATGAGTGTTTTCATTCAATTTCATATGATTCTCACAAGACAAGACCAAAAGGTTTCATAAGTTTATCTACTTCAGGATTTGAGTAAAATTTATGTATTTAAAAGCAGTACTGGAGAAGAGACTTGTGTCAGTTTGTTACTAACAGGTATACCAATCTTGACCTAAAAATAGTCAGTTTGATTCAATAGAACCTCAGGATGTTACACACCCTGGAGCCTTTATAATTTCCATAATAAAAAAAAATGTGGACTGTGTAGTCAGTGTAAACCACAGACAGGGAGGAAAATGTTCCAGCAGCGTTGGCTTCTGTTCATCCCCCTTTTGACAGCTTTGCCTCCGCTGGGATTCCTGAATCTGCTTATGAGCTTCTCGCCTTTTATTTAGCATTTGAGACTGCACCTTAGACTTGCATACATCTTTGCAAAGTGTCAAGGTCCTGAAAAATAAACATTTATGCCACGTGTAGAAATTTACTTAGAAGGGCATTGCCTCTACTCTGGAATAACATAGACTTGAGAAAAAAACAATCTCAGGCCACATTCCCTTAAAGCGTTGGTATACGTTATTCATTAAGAGCAATTTTATCTAAGTTCATCTGTCGGAGCCCCAGCCGTTTCATTCAAGGCTCTGAAATGAACTTCCACTGATCTGACACTCTTGCTTTCTTATTCAAAGAGAGCATTGCTGCTGACTACAGAATTTGAACCAGGAGATTATGCGGTGGATGAGGAAGGAGAGAGTGACCGTCTCTTGAAGGGGGTTGCTGCCTGGGAGGTCTGTGTGGTTGTCCAACCCTTCCAGCATTTGATTTGGAAGGACTTATGGTGCTCGAAACTCTCTCACTGTGTTAGAGTTATGCATGGATTTTTCTCAAATATTTGTACCTAAGGAATTGATCATAAGCTCTTACAGACAAGATCTATTCCTGATTTATCTTTGTTTTCCTTTCAGTCCTGAGCACAATAATTTTAAGTAATATGTGGTTGAAGCTAATTGACTAAAATTGGTAAGTGCAGAGACAATAGGCACAATGACAGCTAATATCAAACTCTAATTAAAAGCATTCTGAATGGGTCTTATAAAAGTAGTTGAAAGAACATTGACAGGTATAAGAGACCAGAACGCTAAAATGCAGTAAGAGCAGTAGAAAACAAGCATTGTTTGACAGACTTAAGAGAAATATAGAGATATGTCCAAGACCAGAAGTGAAGTGACATCTATTACATGTGACAAATAAAAGGCTTCTCATTGACCAGTTGAGATTTTCCCCTCTAAGATCTCTGAAATATATGAGAAACATGTATGACCAGTATCCTATATTCAATGAGTGGTTAGGAAACTAATGTATATGCTGAGAGGAAAAAGACATATTGTCTACTGATGGAGGTCTTTATGGTATATGTGGTCAACAGACATACCAATTTTTAAATAATTCACTTCGTATTTTAGAAAAAATACGTTGTCATCAAAAGATGGTGACTTGCAGGCAGAGTTCTGTATAGTTGATGGCATTACATTTGCTGGGGAAAAAACTCTATGAATTTAGAAAAAGGCTAAAGAAGGACCTTCTTTCTTCGTTGGGGGATATTTACCCCTTCTTCCTACCCATTGCCTACAAATTGGTTTTTCTACATAGCTACTTCTGGGGCCAGGAAAGGTAATTTTTAATCTCCCCCTCAGGTGCCCTCCAGGAAGTAAGAGAAGATATATTGCTGGGGATAATTAATGAGTCTCTACTATGCCAGCTAACAACTTTGGTCAAGTAACTTTATCTCCGTAGCCATCACACACAAGAAAGTGCCTGGACATAGCAGAGGTGCCAAGAAAGGTTTTGGATGAATAACTGAGTACAACGATGACTTCCTCTGTGCCCCATGCCCTTTCCTCTGGAGCCTTCCATTCCTCTCAGGGCACTTATGAAAAGGGACTTATTAAAATATCAAACACTGTATACAAGGAGAACATTCGAATTGTTAGGGCTAAAAGAAAACTTTATCTATGAGGAAGAACAACCTGTGATTGAGCAGTTAAGAAATCTGAGGCTGGGAGAAGAACTAGAAACCAAGGTTAAAAGATCCATATATGGTAGATAGAAGTAGTAACAGACAGGGATGCGTGAGTCCAGACTCTATTCTGTGCTCATTTTCTAGGCTTCCATATCTGTTACCACAGGCTTGGTGGCTTAAAACTAGAGACTCGTATTCTTGCTGAGTTCTGGAGGACAGATGTCAGCAGAGCTTTGCTCCCTCCCAGGGGTTCAGGGGAGAGAACATTCTCACCTCTTCTACCTTGAGCTAGTCTCAGGCCTTCTTTGGCTTGTGGCTTCGTGGCTGCAGTTTCTGCTCTGCTTCACACAGGCTTCCTTTTGCTGGTGTACGTCCTCTGGGTGTCTCTTATGAGGACGCCAGTCATTGGATTTAGGGCTCATCTAAATCTAGACTGGATTGCAACTGAAAAGAGCCTTTTACCAAGTAAGGTCACGTCCCCAGGTTCCAGGGGTGAGGACACAGATGTATATTTTGGGAGAAAGGCCACCATCTACTCACTATACACCCAGCTATTATTTTCCACCACATTGTACTGTTCCCTAGTTTTTGCTACTAATTACTATTAGTGTCTTTTCAACATTATCTTCATTTAATCTGTAAGGTAATCTTCCACATTTTTCTAAGAGGAAAGTGAACTATATCTTTAACATAATAGATCTTTCCATATGAGTGAAAAAAAATAAGTGCTAAAAAAGTTGACCCTAAGTGTAGTGGTATTAATTTAAAAGCCGATGAAAGATCCTCTGTCCCCGACTCATTCCCTTCATTAGCTAACAAGATGCCTCGTGGTCCCATGTAATTCATCTTCTTCATTAAGGCTTTGAAGGCTCTGCTGGGACAGGTAGCATATTACACCATTATCAATCATTAACAGCTCACTGTAAATAAGGTTGGAGAACAGTTTCCCAAGGTCTGATGGAAAGGGAACTCCTAGAGAGTATTAGGCACTGAGATGAGGGAGATGAGAACAAAAAGGCTACCAAAGGAGAAGACAATCGTAAAAGAAGGGTGGTGGAAACCGATCTTCCTAAATTCCTAACGCTGCTTAGTCTGGGCTCCTTCTACTGTTGCAGTTCAGTTTTGTGGATCACACCCCTCAGGACATTAATGGGACCTGCCCATAGTCATCTCTAGCCTTACTTTTTCTACAGAAATGAGATATTTTTCCTCTTCTTTCTCTACCTCTTCTATGTTGTGCTTGGGCACTTTACATTGGGGATAATATGAAGAGTAAGGTATTTGGAAACAGTGACCATGTTAAATGGTTTTCCTATATCTCAAGTGGCAGGGGTTAGGACAATGTTAGGGACCCCACAGAGGCTTAAAAAAATACTTGGCCGACACATTGATTGACTGATGAGCTTATTTCAATCCTTTAAATCTGATAGAGCAACTTGCTCGGGGTCAAGAGACCACCGTCTAGTCCTGGCTTTTCAATAGCTAGTTTGGGTGACTTAGTGCTAATTACTAAACCTAAAAATACACTCTTTTAAAAGTGAGAATGCAATGACTTCTGAACTTGTGATTCACAAATTACTATGTCATGTGCTGGCTTTAAGGATCAAGACAGATAGCTTACATTAAAAAAAAATAGTGATATAATGTTTGGCTACACTGTCATGAATGTAGCACATGAAGTTATTGGTATAAACACTGTTGTGAGGTATGGAAGTTATCCTTTTAACAAAATATTTGCAAATTTCTTGCTTTGATACACAAATTCGATGTGTCAAGAGATTCAGAGTAATCTTGCTAAAGAGAAAAAAAGTCACCCATATTATCAAACTTTGAGTAAGGAAGATGACATACTTTCTTCTCCAACTCTAATCATAGTAGCTTAACAATCATTTCACCATTTCCCCCCCCTTTTAAAATATATTTTTACTGATTTCAGAGAGGAAGGGAGAGGGGGAGAGAGAGAGAGAGATAGAAACATCAGTGATGAGAGAGAATCATTGATCAGCTGCTTCCTGCACACCCCCTACTAGGGATTAAGCCCACAATCCTGGCATGTGCCCTTGACCAGAATCGAACCTGGGACCCTTCAGTCCGCAGGCTGACGCTCTATCCACTGAGCCAAACCAGCTAAAGCTCCTCCCCCTCTTTTTTTTTTTTTTTTAGATGTAGAGGCATCACAAACATGAGACAAGCTAGGTATAATGTACATTTATGGGTATATTGATTCCAACAAATATCCCCTTCTTGTCCAAACATCCCATGGAGTTTTCCATTAATGACAGCTGACCCGCATAGCAGTGATCCTTGTGGTTTCAGAAGTTATCATACATCAGGTAATATTTAACAGTTCCCTTCTTTACTAAGAGCAGAACAAGGAAACAATAGCTTAAGTGAATGTACTTGCCAAAGCTCTTAGTAGAAAGTAACAGAAACTACCTCTGGCCGATTGAAGCAGTTGAGAAATGTCTTGAAGCTTTGCTGGGGACTTTTCAAGCAGTGGGAAGGAAGCCTGGAGACCTGGAAGGTGGAAGGGACTTGGAAGCTAAGGAAAGCCAGTGCTAGAGCCAGACCACATCACAAAACTGAGGCTACAACAGTGAGGAGACAACAGCCACTGCTGCTGGGCACAGAACATGTGGGGTGCCCTGCCAACATCGCTGGCTGCAGACCCTCATCTCCACCCCTGAACATGCTGCCCCTGGAAATCAATGTTACTGCTGCCTCCGCTACCATTTCCCAAACCCCAGAGCGGATTGTCTACTGTTCCTGCTTCTTTTTGTGACTAATTCTTGACTCAAAGTCTGGAGCGAGGACATCTGATTGGCTGGGTGCTTGTCACATGCCAAAGCCCTAGCTGCAAGGGAAGCTGGGAAAAGGAGGTTTGACACTTTCAACTTATGTAGTGGTAGGTGAGCAACTAACTTTGACACAAAATAGACAAGAGCCATTTGAGAAGCACAAAGGATAAGCGGCCTCCAGAGGAGAAAGAGGTCATGTCTAAATGAGGACTGGGTAGACTTATTTGAAGACTTGTTATTTGAGCTGGATGGGATGAATTTCAACAGATGGGGGTGAGGGGAGAGGGCACCCCAGCATTGTGGAGAGTGGAGCACAGGCCGGGATCATGAAGGAGAGGACATGCATCTGACTTTATGCTTCTATCCTATGCAACTATCTTCTGCTATTTATCTCTGTCACTTTTGAGAAATATGGGAAATGCATCCTTAGGAAATGAATCCTGTGATGTCCAGGGTCTTCTGGTGCCAATCTATTTCAAACATTATTTATCCAGTTTCCTAGACATTGCTTATCCTGACAGTGCAGGAGGGAGTCACTTTAGCTAATGTGTCTAGATGCCTCCTCGAGGGCCCATTCGTTCAAAGATGAAGTATGGGCACCTTTCACAGACAGACATCCTGCTGTAAATCACTTTGCATGATCATACATTCAGCTGTGTAACACGTCACTTGGGGTTGTTATTAACTCTTTCCCGTTTAAATACTCTGGCCCCGATTAGACTGAAAATTCATTAGGGCAAGGCTACAAGCGATGCAGATTTTAAAATTTGCCAATTTCACATTGCCCTCCCCATTCCTGTCAATTCAATTCCTGAGAAAGGGCACAGTAATGAATCTCTCCCTATGGTATGGCACTGAGATTAACTATCAACGTTGGTTTGCCTTATGTTCCTGTAGGACCAGGAAAGAGGCTACAAGAATGTAGAAAAATTATTTAGTGTCACCGTGTCATCAGTTCTGTCACCTGTACATGGGTAAAATAATACCATCTACCACAGAGAACCCTGAATATAGCAAATGCTTAATAAATGTGATGATAGTGATGAATGACAGAGTATGCAGAAGAATGGCTGTACCCACCATCAGGACTTTTCTCATCCACGCCTGTGATTACGGGGTAGCCTTAAAGAAAAGGATTTTCCATGAGTAGAAGCAGTACATGGGCCCAGGCTTGTGAGCCAAGTTCTTCTGAGGGGCTTCTTTACCGGCTGGGGCGCAGACTTCAGCAGACACGAGGGACCCGTGCTGGTCTTCAGCCATTGCTGAGGGTTGCAGGCACGGGCCATGTCAGAGAAGGCCAGGGAAGTAGCATCTGTAGAAAAAGACTACAGTGCGGGGTTTCTCCAGGTACTAGCAGCTCCATACACGAGTCCACAGCACTGAAACGGGGTGAGACCACTGGAGTGGAGGGACGCCCATGTGGTAGCACCCGGAAGGAGGGGCAGCAGAAGGGGCCTGATGAAGAGCACTTGGGTCCTGGCGGGCACCCCTGGCTCCCACTGCACAGGGAATGCTCTGCCCCCCCAGGCCTGGTTCCATATTGGGAAGGGGCGGTGGGCGTGGGTATCCACACTGCCTCTGTGATCCCCCGTGTCGGAAGGCCCACTTCTGTTCGCCCCCGCACTGGAAGCTCCGTGCTTGCAGAGTGTGACAAATGTCTCTCCCACCAGGGCTGCGATGACATCGTGTGCCCGTGGCAAAGATGTGTTGAATAAATATGTTAAACAAAAGGCGGTGTTTGTTCACGGGGCTATGAAATGCTCACGGTACCGTCTGACATGAAGACGCTTGTAAGCATCGGGTGCTCCCTGGTTTGCCTGCAGGTGAACAGCAGCAGGTCAGCCGGTTTGCCGTCGGCCCTTCTCTCCCATCTGCTCCTCGTCTCCGAGCTGGAGGGCGCTGCTCTCCGTTGCTCTCGCTGTTGAAATATTAGCTCTTCATAGAGCCGGGTCAGCAGACCCTGGGGGCCAGGGTAGCAGGGTGGATTGACACGATGAAAGGGGGTTTGAACCCTCAGGTCTTCAGGAGGTTATTCTCTCTCGGGAGAAGGCGGGCGTTGAGATGGCCCCTGGAGACGAGGAAGATGAGTGAGATGACGGTGGGCCCTTCATGTGTTTCTCTGGGGCTCGAATTGTGTGCACTTGGGCCTCAGGTCAGACATTTTCAACTGCAACGCATACACTGAGCAAAGTAGTTGGAACAACAAAATATGGATTTTCTCGTGTGAACGTTAAACCCAGAGGTTGGGCCGATGGCTGAGCCAGCGCCTTAAGGACGTCCCTCAGAGCAGGTCACCTCCACCCCTGCTCTCCGCTGTCCTCGGCTTTGGTTTTATCCTGAGGCAAAAGGAATCAAATATGAAGAGAAACCCCCCGGAGCGTCACACACCGTGGACATGTCCCGAGGGAGGGGAGAGACATTTGGGCTCCCTTTGAAGTGAGGAAACTTCCACGCGCTCCTCCGTGGAGTCTCCCTCAGCCAGGGTGTTCTTGCATTGGAGTTTCTGGAAATAGTTTTTCATTGAAAAATTCTAACCCTTCAAAAACATTACACCAGACGTCAGCGAAGTGGCTTTCTTCTGCAGTGAGTCATGTTTTCACTTAGACCAGTGGTCGGCAAACCACGGCTCGTGAGCCACATGCGGCTCTTTGGCCCCTTGAGTGTGGCTCTTCCACAAAATACCGACTTCTGCGCATGGGCCACGAAGTTTCAATTGCACTGTACGTGCGCGCCCACACGTGGTATTTTGTGGAAGAGCCACACTCAAGGGGCCAAAGAACCGCATGTGGCTCGCGAACCGCAGTTTGCCAACCACTGAAAACAGCGTAAGTACTGCAGCGGGTGTCCGAGAGAAAAAGGAAATCGGAGTAGATTCCTTTTTTAAGTTTCCATAATCCTATTTGGTCAGGAGCAAAGTTCCCTAAAAGTTAGAGGGCTGGCTTCCGGCGCCTATCATCCAATTACCAGAATATTCCACCACAGCTTGACTTGTCCTGGAGCTGGAATCCAAGAAAGATTAAGTCATTGTGGAGATGATAGGTAGGAACTTAAGAAAGAAAGAAACAGTTGCTAAATTACTACAAGAGTAGATCTTTAAAAAGTTCTCCTCACAAGAAAACAGTATTTTGTAATTATGTTCAGGTGACAGATGT
This sequence comes from Myotis lucifugus, assembly GCF_000147115.1. Taxonomy (NCBI): domain Eukaryota; kingdom Metazoa; phylum Chordata; class Mammalia; order Chiroptera; family Vespertilionidae; genus Myotis; species Myotis lucifugus. Next base: position 256,384 of record NW_005871482.1, read on the forward strand.
TGACTAGACTTACTGTGGTGATCATTTTGAAATATATGCAAATATCAAATCATTATGCTGTATAGCTGAAACTAATGTAATGTTACATGTCCTTTATACCTCAAATAAAGGAAACTACTGTAGGCGTATGTCCTTTCAGCAAATGTTTCCTTAAAAACCGAAGAAAAGCAAGAAGCCAGAGAATTTTGGGGGGAAGGAATGAAATAATCCCAGGGAAATGTGTACAATATGTAATAGGTACAATTAGCACAGTTCAGAAGAAGAAAAAAGAAGAAGAAAGGAGGACAGCCCAGTTGAAAGAGTAAAACTGAACTCAGCAGGAAGAGGGGAAGAGGCTGAATTATGGAAGTGATTGAAGGAGAGGCAGAACTATGAGGAACAGAAGATTCCTCTCGTCTTCTCAGATATTTTTCATTCAAGATTTTCTTCTTTCTTAGACTCAATGCCAACAGGAGAGCAATTGCACTGAGTGAATATTTTTGATGACTAAGCTACATAATGCAAAGGAGAAGTGACTGAGGGAGAGAGAATGTTGACACCAAGCAGAATGTCCTGTTAGAAAGGGAGAGAGCCATTCCCCTGTGGGCTTTTTAAAGGCTTCAGAGAGGAGGAACTATATAAACTGAACTTTGAAAATGGGTAGGCCACGGGGCCTTTCAGAAACAGGAGGCGTTCTCTCATGGTTATGCCTATGGCAGGGATTTTCAACCTTATTCATCTCATGCCACACATCAACTAAGTACTAAAATGCTGTGGCACAGCAAAGAATATATTTTTTTGCCGATCTGATGGGGGGAAAGGTATAATTTTGATTCATTCACACCAGATGGCTATTGTTGTGTTGGCAGTTGTCAATGTCAATTTTTTATTTGACAATCTAAGGGATTGTGTACGAAGATCATATTTTAAAAAGCCTTGGGACACGCAGGTTGACTATCCCTGCCTTGGGTATTGGAGCTAGAAGGGGACATTCACATAGGGATCTGGGTGGGTAATATGGTCGGGTGGGAATAAATGGCAAAGAGCTATGAAAACTTCATTCTTTGTCTCTCAATGAGTCATTGAACATTTTAACAGGGAAATAGTAAGATCAGACGAAATTAGTAACCCAGCCGGGCTGCCCGTGTGGAAGGTACAGAGAACAGCCGTGAGGAGACTTGAAATACTCACAGTGGCTGGTAATGGAGTTGGTAGAATAGAGATGCAAAAACAGAAGTAAAAGCCAGAGGGACTATGAGCAGGATTTGCGCACTGGACGGACTGGAGGACAGGAGGAGAGAAGAGCTGGTGAGGACTCGGATACTTGGAGTCTGCGCAGAGCGGGGCGGACTGTTTCCGGCTGTGGGAAACGGAGCCCGTTTGGGACACGCTGAACTGCACCGCATGTGCTTAGAAATGAAAGGCTGCATTTTTAGAACCATCACTGTGCAAGGCACTTGCACTGAAGGTATCTTTAGGGTGTTAGGGTGTGGAATCCAAAGCGAGACAGGAACAGGAAGGAAGGAAAGGGGACAGGGACTAAACTTTAAGAATAAAGGAAAGCAGACGGAGACAGGTGATAGCGAAGGTCATATCTTTAACTGCTATTTTAATAGGGTTTTCCACACTCGCTTTTCTCAAAATGTCAATCACATTTTATACTTTTAAGCTTTTCCAGAGCACTGTAAGGATTAGTTGACCTCACAGATATACATCAATTAATCTCAATTAGTGCTTTTGATGCTGCAATAGTGCTCTATAATTTGATGCTACATTCAAGAGAACTGCTAGTTATATATAGACTTGAAACTTTAAAGAAAGTCATTGCCACAGATAAGGCTGCTGATTTAGGGAGGAAAAAAATTTTTTGTCTGAGTGATGGATTTCAGATTCTAAAATAGAAATTGATCTTCATTGACTCACATAGTATCAACATGCTGCTTAAAGACAAAAAATATTTGTTGAAAAAATTTTACTTACTCAGTACGTCTTGAGGCATCATATTAAATACCACCTTTGTGGGAATTAATAGAGAGGTCGAAGATGGGTAAGCCCCCGACATTCAAGCCTTTGTTCTGGGTCAATGCTTTTGACCTCCTCTTCCCATGTTCCCTCTTCTCTCTCGAAGGCAATGAGATGAGGTGAAAAGTGGCCAGGCAGGTACCAGAGTCCTGTAGTCAAGAGGTGAGGACTGTCGTCTGGGTTGGACTGTGAGTCCCCGGACAATGCATGTCACACTTGTGTTACCAAACTCCAAGGGCCGGCTCCTTGGGGCGCTCTATTCAAAAACGAGATGTGTTGCCCGGTGGGAGTGGCTCAGTGGTTGAGCATTGACCTATGAACCAGGTCATGGTTCAATTCCCAGTCAGGGCACGTGCCTGGGTTGTGGGCTCGATCCCCAGTTGGGGGACTTGCAGAAGACAGCCAATCAATGATTCTCTGTCATCATTGATGTTTCTCTCTCTCTCTCCCTCTCCCTTCCTCTCTGAAATCAATAAAAATATTCTTTTTTAATGAGATGAGGTTGTTTCAAGGTAGTTTAATTTACTAGCAGCAAGTAAAGGAGACAGGGGATTCCTATCCAAAGCCATTGCTCACATACACCATTTGATCAATGACATGTTGATTTCTTCTTTGCACTTGGCTACTTTCACCCTTGGTTGCATTCCTGTCAGCTTCTCCTGTTTATGGCTGCATCTGCGAAATACTGTGCTGCATTTTGACATTCAGCAAGGACAACATTTAGTAAGAACTGCCCAGACCTTGGGGCCCTTGTCCTGTCTAACACCTGCATCTGTCTATGTAGAAAGAAGAGATGGACGGCCACCTGCTTCTCCTTAGCCCCTCCTCTTCACAATAAAAAACGCGCTCAGCAGAACTGCCAGCGTCTTCCCGCGGAGACATTCAGGGCTCCTGAGGCTTCCCGCTCTCCGGAAAGGACATGCTCTCAGCACCTTCAAAGGCCCCGGGAAAGGGCGTGTGGAGCAGTAGGAGGAGGTGGAGCGGTACTAGGAGCAGCAGGGGAACGAACCTGCTTTCCCTGAGGACATCTCCCCAGGACAGCCCACCCCCTTTGTGTCCAAGGCTTTGGCTTCTTTACGTCTCCACTGTGTATGGACCAGGGATCGGCTGTCAATCACGCGCGCTTCCAGCCTAGACCAGCAAGCCAAGCACTGTCACTCACCTGCCTGCCCACAGCCCACAGCCAGGGCTCCGCAGACCCCTCCCGCCAACCTCCACAGGCCTCCACCACTGCTCGCAGGGGACAGACCCCATCCCTCCACCAGCTTTTACCCACATCGCTCACGGAAACAGTTTTCCTCTTTCTGGGGGAAATCTGGATTTTACTCCAGCAAAGGGTACTCCAGCCAGATCAGACTTGCCTAAGTTAGAGAGTAAAAGAGCTACAGGGGCATTTTCCTGAAGGATTCGCCGATTAATAATTTAGTGATAGTGTTAAACGTGGAACTTATTCTATTGGGCTTTCTTGCCACGCCTATGGTAATTTGTTCTTATAGATTTTTCATTCCCACAATTATGTAATTTCATCGTAGTTACTTGAACATGAGCCTGAAAATTTCTGACGAGTCTTATTTGTGTCATATTAGGCTTACTTAGTCATTTTATAAACTGCTTAGTCATCCACTGTAACGTTGCAAAGTTTTAATTGTATCGGAACCTGTAGAATTCAAGATCATTTTAAAAAACCCACACAGAGGACCGCCGGAGTTACATTTTTCTCTCCCTCCGTGCGTTTAGCTCCGGAGTAAGAACCTCAGAGGAAGTGAAGTGCCCAGGAGGCCGACAGTCTTTCAAAAACGCAAAAGAGGTCTTATCCAAAGAAAAAAATTGGATCAAATGATACAAAATAATCAGAAATTCGTTGTGTAAGAACTTTGGTATTCACATTAATGTTGTGAATAAAGAAACATTTCCCACATGTAGCACACTTATTCTTTCAAGTCTCATGCCAGATTAGAATGATTTATATTTAACAAAATAATGTTTCTGTCTTCTAATACTCAAGTTTTATGCAGATATTTTCTTCAGTATGGAGTCCATCTGACTCAGGAATTTGAACTTTGAACTTTTATCTAAATAAAGGGCCCTGGCTGGTAGCTTAGTTGGTTAGACCTTCGTCTCCATACCTCAAGGTTGGGGTTCAATCTCCGAGCAGGGCACACAATAAGAACCAACCAAGATATGCATAATTAAGTGGAACAACCAATCAGTGTTTCTCTCTCTCTCTAAAATCAATTAATAAGTTAAAAAGATTAAAAAGAAATAAATAGTAAAGGAAGATACCTTAAAACCATGTGCCCGTAATGGTTTGTACAGATGGAGAAGAGACATGGCCGTTGCTGAACTCTACCATCGCATAGCGTGACTCCGTTTCAGGAAACAGAGGTTTCAGAAGCGCCTCATGGAGCCCGAGTCTCGCTGCAGCGTGAGGAGTTGTTTAGCCAACGAGGTTGTGCAGGATGAATCAGGACATTCAAGGACACGGATGCCGCTGCCCAGGTGAACGGCTGCTTCCCCGTGAGCTCCACTGCCATCTCCATCCACGTACCCGAGGCCCACAGGTGACATGAAACTGCAGGGACAGAAGAAGAGACATGTTTGCAATTGATCATTTTCTGAAGAAAGAACTTCCCGCGTACACGGCAGAAGGTGGGCTGGACTGCAGGTCTTCCTGTCAGCCTGGGCCTCCGACTCAATGAGCAGAGTCAGGCCGTGACAGTGCGTCAGGAGAAGAACCTAATCCAGAGAAACAAGTAAGAATTAGCACGGGACACAACCTGTAACACAAAGACAGAACAAGCACAAACCTCCAGTACAGAGTGGAGAGAAACAACAATGTAGAGATCTCTTTTTATCACGGTGGAGATTTTCTCTCTGGATCGTAACTAATCAGATGTCCTTCCCATTTCTTTGTTCACTTTTGTGTTGTCTAATTGTCCTCCTTCAGGTCATTGGACTTCAACACCTACAGTTAAAGTTATGCTCCATCTAAAGGGAAATCTCATCCTCTCAACTCCTGGTAGAGTATCTTCAGTCTCTGTGTCTGGTGTGTGTGTGTGTGTGTGTGTGTGTGTGTGTGTGTGTGTGAACATTGGGTTGGGGGAGTCAAATTCTAGAAAAAATACTAGATTTGTGTGATTTGTTTAGACATGAGGCCACAGACATCCCCCCCCCCATTATCCATTTGTAAGAATTTGTGTAGGTTCTTCAAACAAAAAAAGCAGGAAATTGAAAACGCTTGTGTCTTGCAGGCACAGTGCAGAGGAAAACCATTTTTCTCATCTTCACCTATCCTTTGTCTCATAAGTAATTATCTAAATTGAAATAATAGATACCACGTATCTCTATATTTTTATTCTCCCTAAAGTCAGTACAGCTTGGATTGTATGAAAGAAATTTTATTAAACAACTAGAGGCCCAATGCACGAAATTCGTGCAAGGGGCTCAACCCTCGCAACCCCTCGCAGCCCCGGCTTCATCTGGAAGGTCGTCCGGACAGTCGTTCTGCTGTTTGGTCTAATTAGCATATTAGCTCTTTGTGATATAGGATAGTTTTAAGAATGTGACTACCGTGTATTTCAGAATCGCATTGCCCTGCTATTGGGGACTTTAAAAGCGATTTAGGCAATGGGTGCCATTCTGATTGTGATTTCTCTTGTAACATCCAACTCTGTGCCCTACATGTAGAAGCCCCGGAATCAGTGTGCCCTGGTATTGCACTGATAAGTCAAAAGAACGCAACGGTGCCCACACGGGGTGCTTGGAAGGCTACCTGAGATCCCGCGGTGTCTCATCAAAGAACACTGAACGGGAATTGGAATTCGATTGGGTGACTTTGCCAACATGTTTTCAGGATGGATTCACTGAAGCAGCCTTCTGTCTGAGCTGAGGCTACAGAGGAGTTCTAGTTGAGAACCGGGTTTCTGAGCTGACAGGTGACGCATGGATGGTGAACATATTCCCTGGGAAACACCAGAAGTCAACTGCGCACCTGTTTTAGGAAAGAGGCTTTTTGGGGGGCAAAACTAAAGTGCTTTTTAGGCCTGAGAATATCTATTTTTTGACAACTTTTCTTTGGTCTCGTCTTTGGATCATTCTGAGAGTAAGCTCTGAGAAACATTTTCAGAGCATGGCTTTTTAATGCCCTGTGTAAAGAGTAAATAAAGGCGCGTAATTTAAGTGAACTGGTATTTACAATATACAAAAATATGCCTTCAAGAGAAAACAAAATGACATTCTAAAATCAGCATATACCAGATACACTTAGGTTAAGCTTAATAGAGAATCGACATTTATATTAAATATGTAGGTGTTTTTGTTCAAAAAACAAACATTTGGAGAGATCATATTATGCATGTGGTGAGTGGGATATAATATCAATATTCCTTATACTATGACTAAGCATGAAAAATTAGAATATTTGTACCAAAAAATGCATGGTATTATAAAAGGTAAGATTTCGTTATGATAAAGCTTGGTAAAAAGAGACTTCATATTTTTATTAATAATTTTATTTTGCTCTCTAACTATTTGAAGTTTCTTTCTAATGGCATTAACCTCAGAAATTTAACAAAATTTTCAATATCTTATACTCAGCAGCCTTGGTTAATACAACTAAGGAGCAAAATTTGAAACATGAAATGCCAATGGAATTATATGTCTCTTTTAACAAATTTTAGGATCTGAAAACTAACAATACCCAGGTATAACCTGATATTAAAACCAGTCTGGCTCTATTCAGATATATATATTTGAGACCTCAATTCTTTCCTATTTTTGCCTCTTTTTTTTTAGTGGAAAAGAGGGGTCATTTTTGAAGACAGCCTTTGAATTTCCCCACCAGCTGCATTTCTCTCTTACATGTCCATCAGGATTGTGGCATGTTGTGTATGATCTCCGCGCGTGTGTGCATGTGTGGTGTGTGTGCACGCACGGCCAAGCACATGTGTGTGCAACGATGACTTTTCTAACATGATGCTTTTAAATCTGACAAGGTCATCTAAGCTGGAAAAAAAAAAGCAAAGGGTCATCCAAAGGGGGAGGATAGCAGGCCCGCGGTGAAATGGCTCTCCCCGGCCGTATTGATTGGGAGCGTGTCAAAGGGCCTTTTGTGGCGCCCCCACCGCAGCGCACTAATTTGCTAGATCAAGTCTGTCAGGATATCGACTGGAAGTAAAGAACTACAGTGGCAGCTTTTGTGCTCCGTGCAGCAGGGAGCCTGTGTGTGAAACAGGATTATCAGGGGGTCATGAGGAGAGGCAAAGGCTGTCCATCACGGCCCTTCTGGAAGCGTAATGGGGCAGGCGCCTGGGTGTGATTAAGATGTAGGAGGCGCAGGCATCGCGGTGAACACATCAGAAACACACACATGCAAATCACTCGGCTGCTCTTCACCGCGTGTTTTTAAGGAAAAAATTCAATAGCAGACCAAACAAATATCCAAACCGCTGCACTCAGCTACCGCACCAAACGGCCAAGTCGGTGTCTTTTCTTGAAAAGCAGATATGCAAACCCCGCAGACGCGTATTGGGTCTGCATTTTTCTTTAAATATCGCTTTGCAACCTACAAGTGTTTATTCTGCAGTCTGTGGGCTCCTGGCACCTCTACCACACGATTAAACATCTATTGGGTTTTTGCTTTTGTTTTTTTTGTTGTAAAATAAGATATAGTGTTTAGTGTGTCACAGCTCCATCGCTTTGGAATTACAGACATTGGGCTTGATGCTTTGCACCAGGTTTGTGGAGTTACCAGGAGAGCCTCCCTGAGTGAAAAATAAATACGTGTGATGGGAAATTCATAGCACGGTGAGAATATGTAGGCCTAGGAGGAGCCTGGGGAATTCTAACTGCACAAGAACACATATCTAGACGTTGTACTGGGCATAGATAAAAGGTGATGTAAGCATTTTTCATAACAGAAGCTGAATTTTTTTGTATCATCTTTACTTCACCTTCCTTGGCCCTGTGCATTGGGTATTTATTTATTCACTCACTCAAGAAATGCTGATTTAATTTCCCACTCTCGGCCGGGGCCTGGCTCCACGCCGGGGCTGCAGAAATGAGTCAGACACCTTCTCTGCCGCCGAGGCCAGGCGATGGTACGGAGGCATAAGGAATTTATGTTTGTGATTTTGCTGATTTCCATGCCACGATGGAGACAGAATATCAGCAGAGCCACGGGAGAGCCCTGGGAAGTGGCGGCCCTGCCTCAACCATCCCCAGCTGGCGGGGCGAAGTGGGAACTTGGAGGTCTAGGCCAGTGGTCGGCAAACTCATTAGTCAACAGAGCCAAATACCAACAGTACTTCTTCAAAATAGACTCGCCCAGGCCGAAAACCGACTTCTGCGCATGGGCCACGAAGTTTCAATCACACTGTACGTGCGCCCACACGTGGTATTTTGTGGAAGAGCCACACTCAAGGGGCCAAAGAGCCGCATGTGGCTCATGAGCCGCAGTTTGCCGACCATGGAATCTAGGCTCCATCACTTGCCAAGACAGCGCTAGCTCCCTTTATGGAGGAGAAATACCGGTAACGACGACGTGTCTGCCGTCAGAAACACCTGAGCGGCCATGAACCCGAAGATCTGTCTCCTGTCTCACCCTGACTTACCACCGAAGGCGGCACCCAGGGGCCGGGGTCTCAGCCCACCTCTGTGTGGCCTTGCTGCTGCTGCTGCTGCTGCTGCTGCTGCCGCCGCTGCCGCGGAACCCATGGTAATGAAGTTCATGCGCGTGACCTTGGAGATGAGCTCTTCAGCTGGTCAACATCCAATACTGAGAAGGAGAGACGTGCGGGCACGTGCCCTTCTGGCCGCCGCTATTTTGTGTTTGTTATTCCCGCCCCCGTCCTGGATTCACCTGATTTGGTGGCTTTTCCTCTTTACCCCAGTCTTGTGAAGTCGGGGGCCTGGGTTTCTTTCCTCCTCTCGGCAGCAAACCTGTCTCCATGGCCCCCTCATGGTGCAGCTTTAAGAGCTTTTACAGGCTCTGCAGGTGCGCAGCTGAGGCCTCCCCGCTCAGACTCCCGCTCCGCCTCCCGTGCGCAGCGCCCCTCAAATGAGAAGAGTTACGGTGATTAGAACCTGGGGAGGAGGGGCAAATTACACACACGTTTACCTAAGAAAAATTAAAAATTGGGGGAAAATAAGAATAAATGACACTATGCCAAGTAAAGCTCACTTAGTGTCTGTAAAGGATTCTCAATGTCGACTGAGTAATACCAGTCAGAACCGTGCTGGTTGCGTGGCGGCTGTACAGAGAATTTCCATGTGAGCTAAAATCCATGGCGTTCTCTTTAAGAGGCCGAGGTGTTCTTTCCCTGTCGCTCTCGATCACAGCGAACAAGATGAGAAAGGTTTTTCTTTCTTTTTTTAAAAAAAATATATTTTATTGCTTTTTTACAGAGAGGAAGGGAGAGGGATAGAGAGTGAGAAACATCGATGATTGAGAAACTTCGATCAGCTGCCTCCTGCACACCCCGTACTGGGGATGTGACCGCAGCCAAAGTACATGCCCTTGACCGGAATTGAACCTGGGACCCTTCATCCGCAGGCCGACGCTCTATCCACTGAGCCAAACCGGTCAGGGCAGAAAGGTTTTTCTTATGTGTTCACTGACGATGTTGGACTGTCCACAAAAGCATGACACATCTTCCTCAGAAGGTAACATGCTCTAAAGAGTCAGCCTCCGATGTACAAGGGCCCTGAGCAGGCTTGGGATCATCATGGAAAGTCCTATTTATTCGTGTTTAAACATGAAGTTGCTTCGGACAGGCCGCATTCCCGAGCTGGCTTTCCACACGGCCCTCGGTGCTCCGCTGCATTAATGGAAAAGGCCGGTGGAGAGAGGGAAACCCAGGCCCAGGCTGGGCGTCCCTTTGTGCGAGCGAGCGAGGCCCGGGAGCCCAGGCCCCTGGGCGAGAGATCAAAGCCCCACAACTCAGCACAAGTTGGCGCTAATTTATATCAGGATGAGATGAGGCCAGATGCGCACTGGGCCCAGCAGCTTGAACCGTTCGCCGAATGTTTGAGACTTAATAAAATCTAAAGGCCACCTGGCACCTCTCGGTTAATTGTAAAGCCATGATTATTCCCCAGGAAACGGAAAACATGTGTTTCTGATTTGTTCACACGTAACTCATCAAAATATTATTTCGCAAAGTGATTTGAAATCCAAGACGCCTTGGGGTGCTCTCTTGCCTGATGCGAGAAAGTGGGTTTTGCCTAAGGAGTCCGGTTGATTTCTGGTAGGACAGGCTTCTGAGGTCAGAATGAGGCGATCGATGCCTCAGGGACACGGCTAGCGGCAGGCTGTACCTGCTACTCGTCCTTCCTCACACCGCGTCCCTCTCCCTGCAGCGGTCCCGTGTTCAGCGTCACCCGCCAGGGAAGGTTCCCCGGGGCCGGTGGACAGAGGTGCCCATCGCCGTGGTCTGGCTTCTTCCACCCAGTGGCTCTGAGGCCTTTGAAAGGACTTTTCGCCTCTGAGCCTTGTCTGCAAAATTATGGTGAGAAGTGTTATCACTTCTTGCAGGAATTACTCTAAAGACTTTCCAAGCAACTTTTTTTGGAGAAAACATTTACTTAAAAAGCCAGATTACTCCGAAGCACAATTCCAGATGGGGCCAGAAGCAGCACAGGGGACAGCGGCTACACCTGTTTTTAATTCCAATGAAAATATCACCACAGAAAACCTCCTGTAAATCAACCGGAAAATCGACAGTGTGTTTGAAATGCAGATTCCGAGGGATTCAGATTCCTAAAATATCACTGCATCATCGTCTCCCTCTCCAGTCTGTTCTCTAGATAGCAGCATTTTAAAAAGGAATCACATTATGTCGCTCCCATGCACAAACAATGGCTTCTCATTCTACTCAAGGAAAAAGTCAGTATCTTTTTTTTTTAAATATATTTTATTGATTTTTTACAGAGAGGAAGGGAGAGAGATAGAAAGTCAGAAACATCGATGAGAGAGAAACATCGACCAGCTGCCTCCCGCACATCTCCCACTGGGGATGTGCCCGCAACCCAGGTACATGCCCTTGACCGGAATCAAACCTGGGACCTTTCAGTCCGCAGGCCAACGCTCTATCCACTGAGCCAAACCGGTTTCGGCAAAAGTCAGTATCTTTACCACAGCCTAGGACAGTGGTTGGCAAACTGCGGCTCAGCAAACCGCGGCTCATGAGCCACATGCGGCTCTTTGGCCCCTTCAGTGTGGCTCTTCCACAAAATACCGACTTCTGCGCATGGGCCACGAAGTTTCAATCGCGCTGTACGTGTGCGCCTACACGTGGTATTTTGTGGAAGAGCCACACTGAAGGGGCCAAAGAGTTGCATGTGGCTCGCGAGCCGCGGTTTGCCGACCACAGGCCTAGGACAAGACCCTTCCACAGCCGGGCGCTGGCCACCTGTCCAGCCTCATCTCCCACCCTGTGCACTGCACACTTATCCTCAGGCTTCTGGGTCCCGAACACACTCGGGGTCTTTGTTCTTGCTGCAATGCCTTTCTTCCAGATGACCCCCCTCCCCCGGCTCACACCTTCCTTCATGCCAGTCCACACTCAAATGGTACCAACCGCAGGGTACTCCCCAGTCGCCGTCAGTCAGGGAGCAGGCCAATGTACTCTCTGTTCTCCGATTGTGTTGTACTTTTCTTCAAACATTTCTTACTCCTTAACATTATATCCGCTTGATATTTTGTAGACTCTTCTGTATCTCCAGCACCTCCAAACAATGGCTGATGATCAATAAATGTTTATTGAATAAATGAACAAAAAGTACACTTTTTAAATCTATGTTAAAAACTACTTCAAGTAAATTCTACCAATGTATATGTCCTCCAGCGGCATATGTAATAATCATTTTTGCTGCAGTCTCAGCAATACTGGGTTATACATATAATTTGATAGGTGGTATTTCTATATAATTTTTGATAGAAAGCAAATGTTCATGATTGTCTAAATGGATACCCTTTGAACATTAGTCATTCTTCTTTTATTAGACTTATGATAATGCTCTTAGTTTATTTTTAATTGAGTTATACATCTTCAAAAATTAATTTGTAATAACTTTATTACATCAAAAATATTAACTTTTTGACATATATGTTACATTGTTTTGTGGATACACTATGGTTTAAAAATAATTTGATGAAATTTAGCAATCTTATTTATGATTTATGATTTTTCCAGTCATTTTTAGCAATCTTATTTATGAATGTTCACCTATGTTTTCTTCTAATTCTTTATAGTTACAAAGTTAAATATTTTAAAGCAATAAATTATTTTTATTTTTCTAGTTTAAATTTCAATTGAAGGGTAATCGATACTTTTGTGTACCAGAAATAACTATGGTGAGTGGTCATGAAGTGACTTAAGAGTAAATCATTCCTAATGATATGGGTTTATCCCAAAGAGTATTTTAACTGAGAAAAGTGTATTTCACAAACCTTGCAAAATAGTTCACTCCAGAGACTCTGCAAATGTTTCCACTGATCCAGCTCAATCATCTATTGGTTATTGGGGGTGGGGAGGTAATTTGAGTACCTAAATTTTCCTAAATTTACTTTGATTATTTTCTAATATATTTATTCTAAGATTTTCCACAGTTAGGTTTTTATTCATTTACCAAGCAACAAACATTTATGGAACCTCCACCATATGCAAAGCACTGAACCCGCCTCAGGAGGATTCAACAAGGAGTTGGATGCTATTTCTGTCCACACAAAATTTACAACAGGTACATTTTATCCTGACAACACTATGAGAGAGGTACTATTATTATCTCCATTTTATAGGTGTGAAAACGGAGGCACAGGAAGATTAAGTAATTTGTCCAAGTCTACGTAGCTAGTGAGTGATAGAGCTAGAATTCAAACCCAAGGAAACTGGTTTCAGTGACCACACCCTTGATAATTATGCTAAAACTGCCTCAACGGAGGTGGATGATTCAAAGTGAAGAAAGCATCAAAAATTTGGGAATTGTTTTAATAGTATTGACCACAACTGGAGGCTAAGAAATTGTTTCAAAAGTAGAGTTGAGGAAAGGCTAACGGGGCGAGTGGATAGAGCGTCGGCCTGCGGACTGAAGGGTCCCGGGTTCGATTCCGGTCAAGGGCATGTACCTGGGTTGCGGGCACATCCCCAGTGGGAGATGTGCAGGAGGCAGCTGGTCGATGTTTCTCTCTCATCGATGTTTCTAACTCTCTATCTCTCTCCCTTCCTCTCTGTAAAAAATCAATAAAATATATTTAAAAAAAAAAAAAAAAAAAAAAAAAAAGTAGAGTTGAGGAAAGGCTAAAGGGGTGAGATTGAGGACACAGAAACCAGTTCAGAGGGTTGGAGCCAGGGGTGTGGAGTGGTCATTGAGACCTCAACTTAGGTCATGGCCGTGGAAAGAACCGAGAGCAGCTTGGAACCAATTTAAAGAGAAGAACTGATTGCTGTTAGCAACCCGTGGGGTGTGGGAACCAGGGGAAAAGTAGGGACTGTGGTTACCGAGAATTTAATCCTAAGTGACAGAGGATGGCTTTTCTTTACAACAATAGAAAACCCAGATGGAGATGCAGGCCCAGGAGGAAGAATGATGTTCGGTCGAAGTTGGACGTCTATCGCCACGGGAAAAGGCAACACGGTGGGAAATGTGGGGTGGAAACTGTGGAAATTGCAGGGCGGGACAGAAGATTTGGGAGTAATCCTCAAAGCTTTGAAAGCTAAAGCCTTGAGATCGAATGCTCTTGCCAATGGATAAAACATAAAAGAGAAAACAAAAAAGTCAAAAAGCAAGTGGAACGCTGCATTTAGAGGAAAGTGGAAGACTGAGCCAGACAGGCCCACTGGAAAGGCGCAAGGACAACTTCCAAGAAAACTAAGAGAAGAGAAAATGTCACCGGATCAACAGGAACGCTCAAACTGCTGTAAAAGGGGCCTGACACTGAGAAATGACTTCATGTAGTGACTGCTTTGCGCCTTTTGACATTGTTAATGGGGCGGTCTTAGTAGAATATCACAGACAAATAGACGGCAACCCATAAAGGGCGGCTGGTGATTAAAGGAGGTCGCAAGTTGAAGGCAATCTACCACTCAAGGTGTGGCAGGAGAAGGAAAATGAGAGAATAGTGGCGCTCCAGGGGATATGCTTTAGTAAGGAATGATTTGCAGAATTGCAGAATGAAGAGATGAAAAAATAGAAAAAAAAGTGACCTGAATATGTGAATAACAGCCTTTAATGAGCACTTGCTATTCCTACATATTATTGTGATTTGCATGGATCTTCACAATTTTAATAGGTGCCATTTAACATGAGAAAACAGAGGCACCTTGAGGTAGTTAAGTTGCCCGGTGTCTTGCAAACGGAAGGGGAAGAGGCCACAGTGGCTCTAGAGCCAGAGCCCCTTCCCACAATGCACGTCTCCCTGGAGGAGGTGGGGAAGCCCAGGCAGGAGCAAGGAGGGCTGGACAGAGAGCTGGGAGAAACTACACTGAAACATTAGCTGTGATTGCTCCTGGGAAATGGCATTTGGACACATTGGGGAGAGGGAGGACACCCTTTACTTTTAATGCTATTTTTATTTTACACAATGAGCAGAGTAATAAACAATATCAAACGTGAGAGCCTGAATTCAAATGATGGGATGTTAGGTTTAGTTCTGACTCCAACATATCAGCTCTATAAACAAATGCGTGTGGTCTGGGTTGCATCTTGAAAATAACACAACAAAAAATTTAAACCATAACAATAAGAGGTAGCTTATGAAAAGTAAAATCTTTTGACACCTCTAGTCCTACTCTTTGTTAAAAATATGTTTATTGATTTTAGAGAGAGAGGGAGGAAGAGAGAAAGGGAGAGAGACACATCAATGTGATAGAGCAGTGATTCCCAAAGTGGACGCTACCGCCCCCTGGTGGGCACTGCAGCGATCCAGGGGGGCGGTGATGCCCACAGGTGCATTTGTTTTAACTTTTTTTGTATTACCTTTCTATTCTGAATTCAATAAATAGTTTCATAATTTCAAACTTCAATGTTTCTAATTTACACCTTTCTTTACTATATTTTACGAAAAAGGTAGAAACATTAATACATATATCTTTCTGTTTAATTGCTATTAAAAATTTTTTAAAAATTAATTTCCAGGGGGCGCTGAGTAATATTTTTTCTGGAAAGGGGGCGGTAGGCCAAATAAGTCTGGGAACCACTGTGATAGAGAAACATCTACCAGTGATCTAACTTGCAACCCAGGTATGGGCCCTGACCCGGAATCGAACCAGTGACCTTTCAGATTACGGGATGATGCTCCAACCAACTGAGCCACATCAGCCAGGCTCTAGGCTTACTCTTAAAAGTAATTTCTGATAATAATTTTTATGGATTCTTTACAAATCTCTGCATGTATAAGTGATATGTGTGCATATTTCTATGTCTTGATTTTAAGAAAAGTTATGTGTTTTGGAGAGTATTCCACATCATTGCTTACTTTTCTGAACAGCTTCATAGTATTTCCCTGTATGTCTGACAACATACATTTAGTTAATCTCTTATGACTTGACATGTACTTTTTGATAACTTTTTCTTATTACAAACCATGACAATGAACTCTTTGTCCAATAGTATGTATTTTTGTGGGAAAAATTCCTAGACTTGGAATTGCATTTTAAATTTGTACAGATATTGCCAAGTTTCTATCCACAGAGGTTGCACTGATTTCCATTCCCACTGAGACTGTCTGTTAACCCATCCCTTGCCAAAACAATGGATTGCCAAACTTTCACATTTTTTATTTTGCTCGTCTTTTTTAATTAAATTTATTGGGGTGACATCTATATATATAAAAGCCTAATATGCTAAGTGTCCGAGCAGTCAACTGACTAGTCGCTATGACATGCACTGACCACCAGGGGGCAGATGCTCCAACCAGTAGGTTAGCTTGCTGCTGGGGTCTGGCCAATTGGAACTGGGCTAGATGGGGCCGGACACCCCCTGGAGCCCTCCCATGGCCCCTCCTGTGGTTCCTCCCCAGCCACCAGCCCCGATCTGCCCTCATCAGGACTGAGCGAGATGGCCCTGATTGGCCCCGATTGCTGGCCAGGCGGAGGGACCCCACCAGTGCACGAATTTCGTGCACCAGGCCTCTAGTTGGTTAATGATTACATAGGTTTCAGGTTTATAAGATTATATAGTTTCAAGTGTACAATTCTATGACACATCATCTGTATATTGAATTGTGTGCCCACCAACAAAAGTCAAATCTTCTTCTCAGAAAAGACTTACATTTTTGATGATCTGATAGACATAAAATTGTATCATTTTAAATTGCATTTATACAATTATGAGGACAGTTGAACATTTTTCACGCATTTATGGGAACTCTTGGATTTTATTTTTAAATATATTTTTATTGATTTCAGAGAGGAAGGAGGCAGGAGAGAGAATCATTGATCAGCTGCCTCCTGCATGCCCCCCCTCCTCCTGGGGCTGCAACCCGGGCATGTGCCCTGACTGGGAATCGAGCCATAACCTCCTGATTCATAGGTTGATGCTCAACCACGGAACCATGCTGGCCGGGCTGGATTTTGTTTTTAATTGTAGTAACAAAGCTTGGAGCACGGAGGAAAGGAAGGGCTGTCACCAGGAGTCCACGGGGGTCCCCTCAGGGCTGTCTGCTCCATTGAACCATCTCTGAGTGAGCAACCAGCCTGGAGGCCGAGGGCACAGCCAGTCCCTATTCTCATCCAACCCTCCTTACAGCCCACACTCACAGACAGGGAAACTGAGGCATGGGGTGATTAGGAAGTAGCTCAGGGTCACGGAAGTTGTCATTTGGAAGCCAGGACTCTATGAGTGGTTGTTCAATCAAGTGAGATGTAGTCACTGCTCTCACTCCGGGGGAAGTCACACTGTGGCATTGTCATCCTGCAAGGGTCTGCCACGGCCCCACCCCTCCCTGGGCCTGGATGGAAAGGAGGCCAGTGCAGAGGTGGTCGCCGGGCAGAGCGCTCTCCCAGGAGCAGGGCTGAGAGCTGGGTCTGGGGGGGTGGGCTGTCTCTCAGCTGGGCCCTTTCAGGATGCTCGAGGTTTGGAGGGAGGGAGGCAAGGGAAGGGGCGTCAGATTTGTGGGAAGAAAACACATTTTTAAAGACCCTGCACACAGGTATTCTGTTTGTGTGGGCCTTCAGTGCACCTGTTCTCCATGTTGGACTTTGGTTTTGGCTTTGACACTGTAGTCATACACCAACATCCCCGCCTTGCACCCCAAAGGGGCTCCCTAATTATTTGTACCTTATGTGATTGAAAAATAAATGAATGGAGCAAAAAAGGCACGTTGAACAACTCCTAGCCTTTACTTCAGGTTCTAATTCCTGCACCCAGGAGAGGACCAAGCAGATGCTGAGGTTTTGGGGGTTTTCTTTCCACTGTCTTTCCAATGACTCACTTTAGAAACGAAGTGAAGCATCAGCCCTAATTAGAGCTGCAACCTGCTCCTCCGAGGCTCCCAGCCCCGTTCAGACGCCGAGTGGAACCCCTCCGATGGCGGGTCCTTACCCATCTCTTTTGTTTTCTTCAAGGCCTTCAGTCACCGGTGCTGGAGTCCAGTTTTAACCCATCATCTCCAGTCACTTTTCCCGGTGCTTGCCTCCGAGACTCATCTCGTCTGTGGCAGTTTCTCCTGTTACCTGTGAACAGTGTGAAGCTACTAGTACTCACCCCAAGAGTCTACCTCTTCCCTTCACATGCTGAATCGCAGCCTTACCTCCTGCCTTGCCCTTTGACAATGAAGAGTGTAATATAGACAATGTACACGTGGGTACACCTACCTATGGATGTGGTCTAAGAGTCATTTGCATTATGACTCTCTATATTGCTGTCTTCAATTCCTTGCAATGTAAGACATAACTGTGGACAATTACCACCAAATATACCTTCCTCCTTGGCAGTGGGAACCCTATGCCATGTATTCTTTTCTTTTTTTTTAACCCTCACCTGAGGACATGGTAGAGAGAGGGAAAGAGAGAGAGAGAGAGAGAGAGAGAGAGAGAGAGAGAGAGAAACATTGATTGGTTGCCTTATGTATGTGCCCCCACCAGGGATCAAACCAGCACATCAGGTATGTGCCCTGACCCCAGTAATCAAACTGGCGACCTTTTGATCCACAGGAAAACATGGAATTAATTGAGCCACTCCGGCCAGGCAATGCTGTGTATTCTTTTTGCACTAACTAAAGGTCACATGGTTCCTAATGGCACAAGATACTGAAATTCAGAGGATCTGACCTTTTACAATACATGAATTAATTCATATTAATTAATAATCCAATCGATTAAAAATTTTCTTAATATATTTAAGATTTACTTTTATAGAATAATAGAGGCCTGGTGCATGAAATTCATGCATGGGGCGGGGGGGGGGGTCCCTCAGCCCGGCCTGCACCCTCTCCAATCCGGGACTCCTCAGGGGATGTCCTACTGCCGGTTTAGGCCCAATGGGCTGGACATCCCTCTTGCAATCCGGGACCGCTGGCTCCTAACCGGTCACCTGCCTGCCTGCCTGATCGTCCCTAACTGCTCTCCTCTGCTGGCCTGATCGCCCCTAACCGCTCTCCCTGCCGCCTGATTGCCCCTAACTGCTCTCCTCTGCTGGCCTGATTGCCCCTAACCGCTCTCCCTGCCAGCCTGATTGCCTGTAACTGCCTCTGCCTCAGCCTGCCACCAGTCTAATTAGCATATTAGCCTTGTATTAGTATAGATTGTCTTTTGGAGAACTTACAGAGAAGTATCATTTGCTCTAAACATGTTTTTGTAACATAAATCAGCTCATGTGGTCATTCAACGGGAATGATGGTTATGTGGACATCGTATGGGTTCATAAACTATTGCCTTTATCTCTGCAAAATTGGACACTTTCAACTTTATTTATATTTCCTTTTAAGTTATCCATTCCCCCTTTTAAGGTAAATAAATCTTATATTAACTCTAAACTTCCTTTAACAGGAAATTTAGCATGTGTGCTTAGATGTGTTAGTGTTTTTATGAGGATTGTTACTGGTTTGCTAAACTATAGTTACAAGTTTAATAGCATCTAAGTGACTGATGATAGTTCGGCCAAAGGTGATGGGAGGAGAGGAGAGAATGGATGGATGTGACTGTGTTTTTGACGGAGCACCAGCGGGAGTTGAGGACGGGTTAGGTGGGTCGCGGGAAGGTGGGAGTGTGAGGTAATCAAAGGTGACGCCCAGTTTTCAGAGTGGGGCATCCAAAACCCAGGCTCAGATTTTGTTGCCGTTTTGTTGTAGCATATAATTTAGGGGAAGAGCAAGGGAGTAGGCAGCTGAGAGATGGCAGAGGATGAGGCCATTGCAGAGGAGGAAACCAAGCAAGAAGGGACACGGAAGTCAAGGAGAATGGAGATCGATGTCGAGACAGAGCAGGTGACCGGGTCAGGAGCGAATAAGGCCTTCAGTTGTCTCGCCTGTTGGAAGAGGATCCCCACAGTTGTCTCCCCAGCTGGTGGGAAGCCTCCACACTCAGACAGTCGGCCTTGGTGTTCAGGGAACACGGAGATCTTGTTCTCCCGTTTTCATGGCAGTGACTGAATTACCAACGACTTAAAGCCGTAGATGCACTGGCAACGTGTGAGTGTCCGGCCCTACTGGCATGATGTGTTTCAAGAACTCTAATTTGGGGGTCAGTTGAGCCCCTTCTTGGGATGAGGTGCCTGACTCCAAATGACTAACCCAGCAAAGCATTTCCTTCAAGCGATGTCACGTTTATTTTTCATCGCTCCAGAGGCCAGATGTAAGAGGACTCGTCCTGTTAGTGACTGATACTGTATGGCAGAGTCTAAGGCGGTGGTTCTCAACCTCCTGGCCCTTTAAATACAGCTCCTCATGTTGTGACCCAACCACACAATTATTTTTGTTGCTACTTCATAACTGTAACGTTGCTACTGTTATGAATCGTCATGTAAATATCTGATATGCAGGAAGGTCTTAGGTGACCCCTGTGAAAGGGTCGTTCGACCGCCAAAGGGGTCGAGACCCACAGGTTGAGAACCGCTGGAAGGCCTCGCGTGGAAGCAGGCATTGTTGCCGTCTCTATTCCATCACTTGAGTCAGCACAGCCTCGTGTTGTTCTCCAGTGTTTTACACAGAGGTCGCTGGTCTGATGTTGGCTGAGTGCAGGTTCTATCGTTGAGTCTCCCAGGGCCCTTGCCCAGGCTTCCTTATATCGCTTGTCACATGTACCCTGTTCAGCTCTTCTTTCTACATGGACATCTCTCTCTGGGCTGCTTGTCAAAGCAATGGTCTAGTCCAGGGGTGGGCAAACTTTTTGACTCGAGGGCCACAATGGGTTCTTAAACTGGACCGGAGGCCGGAACAAAAGCATGGATGGAGTGTTTGTGTGAACTAATATAAATTCAAAGTAAACATCATTACATAAAAGGGTACGGTCTTTTTTTTTTTTTTTTTTTTTTTTTTTTTTAGTTTTATTCATTTCAAACGGGCCAGATCCGGCCCGCGGGCCGTAGTTTGCCCACGGCTGGTCTAGTCAGTGCTTGTTCTAGCAGAGCACCTGTCACATAACAGCTTCTCAGTAAATGTGTGGGGAGGGAAACGGGTGCTGTAGGGACTGTGTCTTCACTTCAGTGTATCCCTGCACACAGCACACACAGTGCCGTGCGTTTACTCAGAGCGAGGCACTGGGATAGGATGGGAAGCAAAGACAGGCCCACCCTCTGCTCCTGTAAAGCATTTTGTCCTGTTCAGGCTTATCCTAAGTGCTTCAGAAATACATTTAATTGTTTTTCATCTCAGTAAATACAAATTCATTCACTTAAATGCAATCACCTGAAGCTATTTTTGAAAGTCCCCATTTGCCCTGGCCAGGGTGGCTCAGTGTGTTGGTCATTACTGCCCTATGCACCCACCGAAAGGTTGCCTGTTTGATTCTGGTCAGGGCACAGGCCCCAGTTATGGGTTTGATCCCCTGTAGGGGCGTGCAGGAGGCAGCCGGTGGATGTTCGACTCTCACATCAATGTTTCTTGCTCTCTCTCTCTCTCTCTAAAAATAAAAATAAATAAGTCATCCTTCCTTCTTTATCACTTAATTTCATTTGATCTTGCTCACATATTGGGACCTCCAGAACCTCCACTTAATTTGTGTGCTCCCACCATCCCCTGACAGTGACAGGGTTAGTGATTAACACACATATAACGCTGCCACCTACCTGGCGTTCACAGAATTCTCATGGCCTTTCATAGTCACAAGTGTTCCTGGTTCTCCAGTGTCACAGATGCGAACGCTGAGGGGGCGAGGACAACTCAATGACCGCTGTTGTCAAGTGTTTTCTGAACCTGTACCCAAGACCTCTGGTCCTGAATACTGGGTACTTTCCATCCCTGTCCACGGCTCCTCCGTAATGTCCAGTAACAGCCAGTGTGTAGTTCAGAAACTATTTAGCGACATGTAGTAAGTGACAGGCCCGGTGCTTGTCACTAAATACAGATCATCAACGGCTCATCCACCTGATCAGAACAACATGGGCCCGATGAGAAAAAATCCTCTTTATCACATGAGGAAACCAGGCCCTCAGGACTCACCCGCAGCGATGCACTTGCACACCTAGACCTCCTGCCCTCAGCCGCAGATGAGCCACAGACAGGAGCTCGGCTTCTCTTCATGGGTGACATGCATTGTTCTCCAACCCACGGATCACACGCCAGGGGGTCTGCACGGGCCAAAGTTCACTGTCCCCCACAGATGCCTGTGGGAGTGTTAACCGGAGTCAGCGGCCTGCTGTGGAGGGCGCCTCTTAACCCTCGACGCCCCTCCTGCCACAGACCGTAGCCAGGGCCACCGTGAGCGACCGAGCACGTCGCCCTCACTTTGAATCTGGGGATGTTCGTGTCTTGAGGTTCCTTCTTTTTCCAGAAGCCTCGACAAACCCCACACCCACCCTGCAATTCTAACAGCTCAACTGATAAGCAGCATGGCTAAGGTACAGAAAACTACAGGAATAAAAGATGTTTTCAGGCCCTTTCCAAAGGACGATCGGACGCACATTAAACTTCCCTTGACATCAGGAAGGGGGAGACTTCCTAGCTCTACGTAAAGCAGAGAGCAGCCCAGGAGACCTCGCTTTGGCTGACCTTCTCGCCATCCGGGCAGGACTGACAAGTGCATATGTCATACTATCCCCCATCAGCCACGTCTGCGGGAACCACCCGTGTCCCCCAGGGCCGGCCCCTCACTGTCGTGCTCCAGGAGTTCCTCTCTGTTCGCTCCTGCACGTCCCCCACGGTGCCAGCAAGAGCTCAGCCAAAACTGCGCTGGGAACATGGAGTTTGGCCCGACTAGTGTCGCTGAAATGACATGCCAATGCTGGCAGGAAATCTAATTTTTTATAACCATTTTTCATTTTTGCTGAAGCAAGCCGTGTGCGTGTCCTTGATGTGCACAATCCCTTGACATTGTGCAGTGTGTGTATGTGCATGTGTGTATGTGTGCGTGTGTGTGTGTGTGTGTGTGTGTGTAATTTTTTTAATCCATCAAAAGGGTTCTCGTTTTTGAAAGTCGAAGCGAACAGCTGCTTTCAGCTGAGACGCATGTCACTTCCTGACAGGTACGCGGACTGGGTCCCCAGGGCCCAGCTTTCCTTCTCAGAGCCACGTCCTCCTGGGCCGCAGGGAGGAGGAGCACTCATCATGGAGAAAGCAACCAGGAGCGGCTACTCGCTTGCTTCCTACTTCAGCAGAGATCGGCTGGTCATGAACGGAGTCTGCTTCTCTTTCTCTAGAAGCAAAGACTCCTGGGAAGGGGCCTGAGAATTGTTCCAGGTCACCCCAGACACTAGAGCGAAAGCATGGAACTAGCAGTTGAAAAGGAAAATACATTTTTCACTTTCTTGTTTGCCACATATGGGATGTTTTCCTGGAAAACTGTTAAAAATTCATTTGTAAGTAAATAAGTGGGCTCATTTCTAATCCTGACTAGAAAATGAAGTGATGGCAAATAATAAAATACATATCACATGAATTGCATGGATGTTCAGAACTGTAACTATTCATTTATTTGTGGTGGTTACAGCACAGCTTCTGGCGCTCCATCCACATCTGCATCGTGTTTTCTAAAACAGACAGCGCTGCACGTCATGGGTGTGTCTTTTGCTGATTACAGTGCTTTTGCAGATAGAACTCTGACTAAAATCACACTCCTGAGGTTTGAACTTCTTCCGTTTCTTTGTCATCACCAATAATAAAGGAGAACTGCTCGGTTACTTCTAAAGTTTGTGGGGTGTTTTTTTGTTTTTTGGGGGTTTTGTTTGTTTGTTTTGTTTTGTTTTGTTTTTTGGTGGGGAGGGAGATACATTTTTTACCTTTAGGAAATACACTATATTTTTATATTTAATTCCTTTCTTAAATTCAAAATTCAAGTGGAGAATTGATAGTCTTGTAATTACCTGTATAGACTGATTTTGATATTTGATCTTTTTCTTCTTAATACATGAAGGGAATATTTCAATTCAGTGCTAGTGTATTTGAGGTTTAAACAGTGTTGGTGACCCTCTGTCCTCAGGCATGAGTTTTGAGGTTTGCCCCTCAGTTCTTTGGAGGAGTTTGGCTGGTTCCTGGCATACCAACTTGCTCCTGCTCCTAAGACCTAAATCCATTAGAATACTTGAACTAGAGGCAATAAATTTATCAAAAATGTTAATATCAGCATGCCCCACAAAGAAATCATATATTAAATACTCTTACTTAAAAGTAACAATTTAGCTGAATGTTGGATTTTAATTTCTGGGACACTGTTATATAGTTTCATAGTTAATAAACAAAAGTAGCATATTTTAAAGATTGAGTCTTTTAGAGTATAAACTAAATCAATTCACCAAAAAAGAATTAAGTAGTACATGATATAGTTTATTTTAGAAATTCCTCTTTAAAATAAATGTCATGCCATAACTAGGTAGGCATAAATCTGAATTGTGTTCTATACAGCTATAGATAACTTATAATTAATTGCTCCTAGATAATTTGTAATTGTTTTCATTTTTCACCTAATTTTATTATATTTATTCTAGTATTTTGGTAACTAGGATAAAGTTCAAATAATAATAATATTTTTAAATAATATGTTATTTCTATGTTCTTTCTCTGAAGTTTGACAAAATAAATAGAAAAGTTGAACCTAGAAGAAAATTAATAAATTTAATGGGATACAAGCTTAACATAAACTAAATTTTTAAAATAATGAACCTTTACATCTCTGCCTTCCTTAATATCCATGTTAATATTTCCACCTCCCAATTTCTTGGTTGATGCATAATATCAGACTATACAACTTACTAGGCTCCTAGTTTTAATGTATTTGATTTTGTTTAATAATCAGTCACAATGCGGTATCTGCTCCACGACATAGACAGAGCAACAACGTTTGAAAATATGAAGCTTGCAGACTAAGAACACAGAAACGTACGAATGATCAACCATACAATCATTTTAAATAATAATCGTCATCTATAAGCTTACACAGAGGTAGAAAAATTGTTAAATGTGCTTTCAAACCTCATTGTGTGAGAGAGACAGTGGGCAGGGGGAGAGAGAGAGAAAGGAACAAAGAGTGAGGAGGACAGATGGAGTAACATCAATGCCCCCGTAAATGCATATAAATTGCTTAAAATATCTGAATGAGAAACATATGAGGAACTTTCCCTGAGTTATTATATCACTAAGATTTCATTATGTTGATGAAATGCACTATGTTAATTCAAATGCATTATAATCATAAGTAACACTCGCGTATATGAACCACACTTGTCAAAGCAAATGAACAAAATATTATTCTGATGTAGGGCCCTTGAACTCCTTTACGGCGTTGGTTTTGTTTACATTATAATTTTCGAAATGAAGTCGTCTACATGGTTCCCTGGTGTGAATTAACAAGCAGCTCTCCATCAGTGCTTTCCGTTTCCTTCAGCAAGCCCACGGAGAATAAAAGCATAATATGTTAATTAGACTGGATGGCCCAATGACCTTCTGGATGACCTTCTGGACGAAGCCGGGGCTGCAAGGGCCGAGCCCCTTGCACGAATTTCGTGCATCAGGCCTCTAGTGTTTTTGTAATATATATTAGGCCGCCATTTCAGAAGCTTTCCTTTATGTATTCGGCAAGAAGAAGCAGAGCTACATTCAGAATAAGGGCATAGTCATGACCTGCAGATTCTTATATTCTAATGTACAAATCCTAAAGTCTTCCCCCGGAATCTACTTCATTCTGTCTCCAATCAATTACTCACTGACAGAGTCACGCGGGCCCACTGAGCTGTTTCAGGGGGCTGCCTGGAGTTCCCTTTTCCCTCTCCGCAGAAAACAATCAGAGGCTCATCGATGAGTCCACAAATCTCCATCTCCCACACTGGGCACCGAGCCTCTAGCCTCTTCCTCTGCGGGCTCACTTCTTCATAATATAAGTAAGACTCGCCTAGTGATTTCAATAAATAAAAACAAGAGAATTCGGAATAACACTCATCCATGAAGGCAAGCTCTCCACATAGGAAATAACACATAAAAAACGTCAAAGGGGGCAGTCATTTCCAAGACAAGAGGGTCATGCTCGGTTGCCGTTATTTATTGGAAAAGCCAAATGTGTATCGATGCAGCATGTCATGGGCTGCTATGACTTGAGAGAATCTAAGGATAAAGCGGACGAGTAATCAGTAAACTATGCACGAGTGGGAGGGCAGACACCTGTTGCTGCAGATTTTAAAAGCCATCGCTTCAAAGACGGCCTGCGAAGAACAGACACAAAAACACGAACCTATTGCCCTCCTCTCAAAGCCACCAGAGAGGAGCTAGAACTAACAGGAATGACGATCCTGAACTAATTGGATTTGAAATCAAGATGAAAATGCAGCGCGCATCGTCCAGAAATGGAGCGGCCTAATTTCGTAATTACGGGATGCACTGCAGTTGGCGCTCTCCCCTCCACCCCCAGGTCCCCTGGGACGGCACAGCCTTCTCAGTTTTTGCTGTTGGGAAACTTCCATCGGTGCTTGGTGTCCATTTTTCATCCTCTCTTATCTCCTTCGCATGAGTCTCTTTGCGGAGTACAGTTTTCAATCAATACAGCGAAATGTTATCCGCAGATACAATTTGGGGAAATTATTGCACATAGTCTTGTTTCCGGTAAACTCTACTCTGAGTCTGGGAACTTTAACTCTTTATTCTTCCCCGGGAAAAAAACAAGATGAAAGGAAAATAAATGATCACAATGTGTGCGGAGAAATAAATAGGAGGAATAAATAGATGGAAGGTAGATCTGCACTGAACGTCACATATCAAGTGAAACTCTGAAACTGACCACATCTGACTCCAAGGTAGAGACATGGAGTTGATTGTTGCTACATTTTGAATAAACAGCAGAGAAGATTCTGTTTTCTTCCATTTCCAAAGTGGTGGTATTGGGTGAATGTAACATCAGGGGTACCAACGGCAAAAAAATAAATGCAAGATTAGAAAACAAAGAAAGTCAATATGTTGGCTATATGTTTAGCTTTGGATCTGTCCCACGTGTACTCTAAAAGGATGCTATATGGAAGGTGGCATGACACGGTGTAGCGGGCACCCACTGGCTTTGGAGGTACCTGGAGTTGAGCACCCCTGACGAGCTCTGTGACTTCAGGCAAGGAATTAAACCTCGCCCAGCCTCAATGTTCTCTTCTGTAGAGTGGGACCAATAATAGGACCTACATCATAAGCTTCCGTAAGATAAAAAGTGTGCGTCTCTTAGCACGCTGTGTGGCTCATGGTAAATGCTCAGGAAATGTTAGTGTGATGGTTATAATTCTGAATATCAATTCAGATCTTCAAAATGGCATGGCTTTACCAGCCAGGCAGTGTAACAACCAAACAATCCCTTTTCTATGTGGTGCCAACAGGGAGGGTGAAAGGCTCACTCAGTGTATCACCCTGGACGGGGACCATTTTTCTGCGGCAGAACTTTCAGGTGGCAGTGAAGAACTGGAGGCTCCATTTGTCATTTTACTGGAGTTCATTGCTTCGGAGAGTAAAGATTAAAAGTAACTAAATTTACAACCTAAGTGCCCATCAGCTGATGAATTGATTAAAAAAACTGTGGTACATCTACATAGTGGAATACTACTCCGCTATAAAAATGAAGGCACTTTTACCATTTGCAACCGCATGGATGGAACTGGAGAGCATTATGCTAAGCGAAATAAGCCAGTTGGAGAAAGATAAATATCACATGATCTCACTCATATGTGGGATATAATGATCAACACAATTTGATGAACAAAAATAGATCCAGAGACAAATGGCAGGGATTGGGGGCCGGTGGGGGAGGTTAGTGAGCAACCAAAGGACTTGTATGCATGCACATTAGCATAACCAATGGACACAGACACTGGGGCGGTGGGGGCTTGCCCGGGGTATGAATGGCTTGTGGGCGGGGGGGGGGGGGGGTGGTCCAATCAGGGGGAAAAGGGAGAACATATGAAAAAACTTCAGAACAATAAAATAAAAAATTTTAAAAAACCAAAATAAACTAAA
>NW_005871482.1:284173-362378 GCF_000147115.1 Myotis lucifugus
TCTATTGATGATCAATTGTAATGAGAAGGCTGCTCCGTGTGCATGACCTTATCATAACAGAAATACAGAATTCTCTTTTAGGGATTTAGCCTGAGACGGTCTGAGGCGTGTACCTTCACAATTGGACGTGACACCAACCGCTAAGAATAGCAGCTTGGACTTTTGGACCAGGTATCTTCTCTTCTACTCCTCACACCAAATTTAGTTTTTCAGTACTTTTATGGTTGAGCAGCATCTTTCGTTTCTGAGGGGGTTTTTTTTTGCTCTTTTTTTAGGGGTATGTTAACACACCCAAAGTCTGTCGAGTATTGAGGATGACTTTAATACTTCTCCATTTGTTGTTAGTTTTAGAAATTATCTCTTAGAGGGGTTTTCCTTGCTCTCCATGTTGGGGGGCACCCCTCCTGTTGGGCCTGTGCACAGACAGCCAGTATAGCCCAATGGTTAAAACTGTGGGCACTGCAGCCCGACTGTGGGTCACAACCTGATTCTACCACTAACTGGCTATGACACCATTCTCTAGGAACTTATCACTCCTGTGCTATACTTACCTATAGTTTGCATATTATATATGTAATTGAGCAGTGCTACCATGCTCAAGGTACTTTTCATCTCTCTGTTTATCTTATCTACACTTATCATCTCAGTTTCCAAAACTGTACAATGGGACAATAGTATCCATCCCATGGGGTTGTAGTAAAGGATCAGTGAGGTTCACATAAAAAGAGCATAGCACAGTGTTTGGTGCATAGAAAATACATGATGAATGATTCACTATTCATTATTATTACATGCCTATTGTATCATTCCATAATTATTGTTATCTCCAGAATTATTGTGAGAAGCCTATCCGTCCATCTGTATGATGTTAACACCACCCCTTCACAACCATGGACGCTGTCTCCGAACTCACTACTTCAAGGAAGCGACGAGTAAGACCTTCCTTCTAAGGAAATGCCTTTACTGCATTACAACACCTCATCTGTCCTTGTCATCGTTCCTTTCTCCAGGCATTCACGTAACATCTACTAGGCAGCCTAGAATGTGCCTGTGACTATCATCTACCACCAGCTACAGTTTAGGTTTCAGATCTTACATGACAATTTCTTGGGTTATTATTGTCATAATTAGTACAAGGGAATGCCTGCTATTCCAGTGTAAGAATTCCAACCATTGGCTTGTCAAGATACATAGTAAAAGCAGTGCGATTTTTCTAGATTTAAGTTCATTCTACTGCCTTGATAATGCATTTTAATTTCTATAGTACTTCAGTATAAGTATTTATAAAACCTAGAATATTTGTACTGTGTCTTATTGCTTCAGGGATAAATAAGTTGGTTGCCTTAGAAATTGGTCTCTGTGCTTACATACATTGTCAATTATCTAGGTCACTATATACTTTTCCTCTTGGCTCTAAGAGTTATATATTTCAGGAAACTGGAGGTACAGTATGGGAGTTTATCATGTTTATAGCTTTCTGTCCTCCCAGGAAAAAACAAGAAATCCCTTTTGTTGACCTTCAATACCTGGTGCTCTGCCATGCTGGAAAACAAAGTGTTTATAAAGCAAGAGCTAAATTTAGATTTAGGAGAGATGCGGTTCCAGCCTTAAGGGAGGAACAGGGTTTTGAATTAACCTCTTGTCATAACAACTAGAAAACTGGACAAAATATTGGAAATAACTACTTTTATACTGTAACAACAGACAACACAACATTCTGATCCCTGGGAGAAAGGAAACAAAATAAATGAGACCTATGGTTACCCGGGCTTCCTGTCTAGAGGGAATTTCTAGGCTGTAGCATAGTGTGGGGAAATCCGGGTAAAGCCTGGAGGCCTTCCTGAGTGAAGAGGCAGCTAGAATTTGCAGGGCTTCTGCAGGAGGGAGTTACAAGCGAAGGCCTTCAGAAATATGCAGATGAGTCTTCTTGAATCTTTAAGACCAACCTCTGTTGCACAGAGTGAAACCCCAAGAGGCAAGGCAAAAACAACTTCTGAATAATAAACAATTTCTGGGGAGCTGGGTGGTGAATAATTTCCAGAGTTTACACGGGGCCAGGACGGGGCCAGGAATTGTTGACATTTCTACTAGCCTGAGTAGAAAAGACTCCTTGAATACTCCAAATAGTCAATAGAGCTGACCTAGAGGTCAAACCTTAGAAGTGGGGCTAAATTAACCCTAAGGAAAAAAATCTACCCTAAAAGAACTTGAAAATAAGACTCAAAAGGATGAAAGGTATGCACAAGTAATTGTATTGCCTGCCAGAATAAAGTCCAGTGCTCTTTATTGGAATATAACAAAATCCAGCACGCAAGTACATAAAAGCCACCACCCATTATATGCCGTTTAACCATGAAATTATTTCAGGAGATGAATATGGAGTCATTAGTGCTTTTACCAAATACTGTACTCGTCCAAGTGCATATTAAGCACGTACTTCTAACTGCACATTCAAATGAGTTCGCACAGGGCTCTTTCCTAAGCCACCACCATGGTGATGCTCTGCTATTGGGAGCTTCAGTGAGCACACGGAGCAGAGCTGGGGGTCAATCCTAGTTGGACACACTGCATACATAAGAAATAGCTTCCTTGCCTTAACCCGTAAGATTTGTCCTGGCTGTTTCCCTTCATATAATTTAGTCTTTTTTACCGACGGCATAGGACTAACTTAATGGAAAAAAATCATACGATTTCTAAACTTTAGGAAACATTAGCATTTCTGACCTATTCCAGCTTTCCCCAAGTCTGTTCCACCGCGTTTAGGAAACTCTGAGTTAAACAGTTAAGTGGGTCCCTACTATGCAATACCTCTTCATAGCCTACAATCTGCTTTGGACTCGCTAATTTAAGTCCAGGTGATAAAGATACTTCCAGATTTAACTGTCCACTAAATCTCTTTTTTCCAGAAGCATCTTCGGCTCTAGGGCTCTGCGGACACCTTTCTGGAAATGTTGAACTAGTCCAATGCCCTCATCATCCAAATGAGGTTAAACATCCAAGCTGAGGTGAACAGGTAATATTCAAATCACATGACTAGAACTCAGGCCTCTTAATTCTCTGTTTTACATTTTCCGTTGGACACAATAGTGCATTAGAGTAAAGGACTACAATTACATTTTTCTCAGAGAGTATCTTTTCATAGAGAAATGACCATTGTAAAGATTTTTAAAAGTTAAATCTCTTAAGATCTTAGATTTGCGGTCTTGGATGAAATGTACGACAGTGCCGAACAATTATATTTCGCAATGTGCACTTCATGAGAGTGAATCTACATTGATAGAGGTACAGAATCAACTTAAATGAAATTCATATGAGCTACATTGACAGTTGAGCTCATATGAAGTCATTTAAAAGCTCAAAGCTTCTTTCTATGCCATGCATAAATTTGCCCTGAGACCCTTCAAATTTGGCATAAACGCCACCTTCTCAGTGAGGTTTTCCTTGAACTTTCTAGATAAAATGGCACCTCCCCACCCCACCGACCAGCTTGGGAACTCTCTACCCTTCCTCCCTGTTTTATGTTCCGCCATGAACTTAAGATCTTCTGACCTAGTCCATGTTTTCCATACTTATTTGCTTGCTGTCTGTCTCCTTCCACAGGAGAATGTGAGTTCCTTGAGGTCAGGGGGATTTTGAATGGTTCTCTGAGGTCTTCCCCGCACCTGTAGGTGGGCTTGGCATATTGTAGTTACTCAGTAAATATTAGTTGAATTTACGAACAACTTTTTATTTGTCTCATTAGCTCACATGAATTTGGGTATCATCTTTGACTTTCAAACAGACACAGCTTTGTGACGTTTGTGAAACAAGGTGATGGGTGACTTCAGTTTGCTAAATCTGACCACATTCCAGGAATTCAGAGAATATGCACTAAAAACGAGACTGACTATTACAGAAAGCTTTTTGGAGCAGGACCTTGTAAGGTACGGAAAGTAGGCAAACTTGATCTCTAAGCTGTTTTTTAGGGAAAATATTTCCAGTGCCTCCCTCCCTCACTTTAGTTGCCCACATCCCCTTATTTCTAAAAACCACATTATTTACCTTCTTTCAAATGCCCCGTTTTCTAGCACATTCCAATCCTCCAACCTGCTCTACCTCTTGTCTAACTGGTCCTAGTCTTGGCCCTTTTTGTTCTTCTTTTCTTATAGAGCTAGAAAGTCTCTTCCTCCTGATCCCACGTCTGGGCAGATGGGCGGGGCATCGTGACCTCACTCTCCTTAGTAAACTCGGGAGGACATATTTATGGGCTGGAGTGACACCATGATCCTTAGAACCACTTCAATGGGGAAGAACACCGGCCAAAGCAAGGTTTTCCTTAGGTTCTTACTCAGTTCAATGCACAGGAGAGGTTCAAATAGGAGAAAGCAATAGAGGAAGGTGATGTCGGTAGACAGGGGAGCCCAACCCTGTCTAGAATCATCTTCTATTTCTAAATCTAGTTCTGATCCAATAGAAATTTGATGACCCAAATGCCGCTGGACAGGAAGCTTATGTCGATCCAGGAAGCAGTTCTGTTTACTTCCTGGTGCTCGTAGATGTTCCGTAAGCAGGCATCTCTGTCCAGGGAGCAGAGCACACGCTGCCCCTAAGCCCGGGACATCCCGAGAGTGAGAGGAAGCCTGGAGACAAGGAGACGCCCCTCACTCTGCGGGTCTCCAGTGTCGTCCATCACCATGTGAGCTCACTGTGGGAGCTGTGGCTGAGGGGACATGTCAAAGAGTCGTGATTTCCTTTCTCTCTGTCTTAAGATTTCCTTTTCTCTAGAGAACCTCTTGTCTTAACCTAGAGCAAGTCTTTATTTGATATCAATTTCTGTTTCCACTATCAATGCCAACGAGTCTAATTCATTCATTTGGCTGACTGAACCCTTTGAGGAAATCACTTTTTGAACACAAGCAGCCACTGAGATAACACCTTTTGTCTTCTGTCTACACCAAACATAAACAATTATGAGAATCTCTTGCTCTGTGGGAGGCGGCTGTCTCTAGCGATCATTGAATGACAGCTCCTGGATTGTGTTCCCTTTGGTTAATGTTCATCCTGATCCGATGAACTAAATCGGATGTGATACAGAAGATTCCTGTTTCTATTTAGCAATTGCTCTGTGACACCATTCCCTTTCCTTCCTGAACATTTGTGGCGGGAAATGCATGCAGTTCTTTTTATCACTTGTACTGAGTGCCTCCATATAAAGGGACCCGGACGTTTTATAACGGTCAGTCTTATGAAAACACAGCTCAGGGAAACGGCGTGACTCCCCTGCTTCCCGGTGAAGAAACTGACATGTGAGGGTGGGTGACCTTCCTTAACCTCACACGTCACGTTAAGGGCGGGATCAAAGACACAAATCGCCTCCCTCGCTCCCTTGTCCTCCATGTCCCTGCCGGGTCACACCTGACCCAGCTACAACCCCCCAAACGGTGGCTCCGAGACGAGGAGTGTTTCTTTTGGGTCATTTTTCCCCTTTTGCCTCCATGCCTGCTGGGCTGGTGGCCTGCACATGCCGCTCCCACCCCCAGAGCTCAGGACAGCTGGTAGGGCGCAGTGGAATGTGCCTCAGACAGCGTTCCTGATCCTGGGCCCTGGGACTACCTTTCCCTGCCACCTTCCTGGCTGCTTCCATGGCTAGTTTTGTCGCCCCGGCTATTTATGCAGAAGGCGATCTTCGGAAAACACAAGCCTAAGACTGAGAAGGCAGGTGAGGGGAGAAGGAGTGCGTGCACTTCTTTGGAACGAGTGCAGCAAACTTGTTTCAGAACATTTTCTCTCTTCCCAGTGTTTCCCTGAATGCCCTCCCGGCCCCGAAATCAATGAGCTGGAACAGCAGCAGAGACGGTGGGAGCTGGAGGCGTCTGGGGGTCCCGGTCACACACCCCCTGGACAGGTGAGCAGACTGAGTCTGGAGCAGGTGGGGACGTGACTTGCCCAAATTCAACGACCTGTTTGGCCGTAAGGAGCCGGTGACTCCTCCTCCTGCCCCTCAGCTGGGCCTCTGTGCCCGTTTCCTGCCTCTCAGGACAGGGCTTCAGAAGTCCTGAGTGATGGAGAGGGGACCACCGGCTGTCGGTGCCGCATTGAGCAGGCGCTGGGGCCAGAGGAGGGTGCTCCCGGAAGAAAGCGGGACTTCCACCTGCAGGGCGGTTGCTGAGCTCAGCATGGCTGGGCGTGGCTTCTGGAAAAAGTCCATGGAGCTGGAGGATAAAGGAGGGATTGGTTCTCTAGTCCCACAGGCGCCGTGGGTATCTCCCAGGACAGCATCCGGGCCACTACTGATACATCCCTCCATCCATCCATCATCCATCCATCCATCCATCCATCCATCCATCCCTCCATCCATCCATCCATCCATCCCTCAATCCATCCATCCATCCCTCCATCCATCCATCCCTCCATCCATCCATCCATCCATCCCTCAATCCATCCATCCATCCATCCCTCCATCCATCCATCCTCCATCCATCCATCCATCCATCCATCCATCCCTCCATCCCTCCATCCCTCCATCCCTCCATCCATCCATCCATCCCTCCCTCCATCAGGCGTATGTGTTAAATAGTAACATGCTGCAGCCTGAACTCAGGAAAAGGAAGGGCTTTGTTTCCGTATTTCCAATCGCCGACATGCACACGGGCTTGTTGTCAGCAAAGCGGAAGAATGCCCTCACAGCACAGTTGAACAAATCAAATGTAAAATTGAGATTATGTCCATTAAGTAAAATTGCCAAGTTGTAATTGGTTTTTATTATTTAGAAAATATTTCATCTTAAAAAGAAGTGTGCATTTATAAAAGAGCAAAATATGTGTCTAAGGCAAAGGGATCCATACTCTTTCATTTTTTTTACTAGGAAATTGCTTTTAAAATTACTTGATATTGAGAAGTCAAAATCTTAAGAGTGTTTCCTGCCCATGTTAATCAATGTAAGCATTTCAAACTGGATGAAAATAAAATATTTTCATTTTGAGTTTTAAAAATGAATAGTTTATTAAATTAGTTTTTAAATTCAATATAAAATATGTTCTATTTTGAAACTTCTCTTCAGACTTTTTCTCATTCTCCAGTTGGTCCTAGTTATTAGATCATGAATGGTCTATGTGTCTATGTATGTGGTGTATATACATTCAATATCATATGTTATATTTTTAAACATAAATTAATTTTATGTTATTTGTATACACACATAAACACACATATGAGTATATACCCATTGAGAGAGAGAGAGAGAGAGAGAGAGAGAGAGAGAGAACCCTCATAGGACAATCACAGAGGCTACAAAAATGAATCAAAGCACAACATCCAAGGCTCTCAGAAAATGTAGGTGAAGTCAGTTTCAAGCTGTAATTGCTATACAATCAGATCTTATTACTACAAAAAATCATTAAAAAGTAATATATATTATGGTCATAATATTTTCACTTTTTGCTTGTTCAACATTTGGGTTTTTAAAGACTTTATTTGCTGATTCCATTTCATGTCATTCAACAACAGGTGCCTGGCTCCCTACTACATAGGCCAATCCCCGATATATCTTACAGCTAGCAAACTCATGACAACACAAAAGCCTAGTGTCTGCTTTTGTCATATCTATTCTGCACACACCACACACACACACACACACACACTCAGACATGCAGGCCTGGGCCCCCCAACTGCCCTCCCCTGTAGGCCTGGTTCCTCCCAACTGCCCTCCCCTGGAGGCCTGGTTGCCCCCCAACTGCACTCCCCTGCGGGCCTGGTCACCCCCAACTTCCCTCCCCTGCTGGCCTGGTCCCTCCCAACTGCCCTCCCCTGCAGGCCTGATCACCCACAACTTCCCTCCCCTGCAGGCCTGATCACCCACAACTGCCCTACCCTGCTGGCCATCTTGTGTTCACATGGGGGTGGCCATCTTTGACCATATGGGGGCAGCCATCTTGTGTGTTGGAGTGATGGTCAATTTGCATATTACTCTTTTATTAGATAGGATTAGTCCTTGTATCATTTCCCGTGCAAGCAACTATCAGCCTACTTTTGCCCCGCCCTGCGTTTGTTGATGCACTGCTTTGTGCTCTCTTGGTCTCAGTTTCCTTCCCGCTAAAATGGGCATATTAGTCTCTGCCCCCAACCCCCACACACTCGTTTCCAGGGCCTTCACGAATCCACTGAGACAATGGACTTGAAAGGCCTTGTGAATTCCAAGACCCCCCAGAATGACTGTGCTCCTAGTGTCGGTGCCACATACAGTCCACACTGCTTTCAGCCAGACTTGGTGCCAAATGACACCTAATTGAAGACCTGGAGGACAGCCCGCTGGCAAACATGAAGACTCAGGTCTGCTCTCAGTGCCACACCTTGGCCATTTCTCACTGTTCACTGGCCACTGGCCCCGCCTCAGGGAGCCTCCCTCTTCTCCCAAGCCCTCCCTGGGGCAAGGCCAGGTCCAGGCGGGAGTCCTGGGCGTGCAGAGCCAGCCTCCACCGCCCCCCGGTTTTCAGAAGCTCTTTGCTTCCTCATTTACGCTATTTGCACATTCTTGTCAGCCTAGCCGCCTGCACAGCCCTGCTCCGGCCTCTCCCACAAAACAGCAGCAGGAAAGAGTGAAGACGAGTTCTCTACCAACGGGGACTGACTACCAAAGAGTCGGGTCTACAAAATGCAGGTCACCACCTGGTCAGGGCGACAGGAAGGAGACGCTGAGCTCGGACTCCTGCTCACAGAGGAGTGAGCGATGACACAGCACCAGCCTCAACCAATGAGCAACTCTAGAGCAGCGGTTCTCAACCTGTGGGTCGCGACCCCTTTGGGGGTCGAACGACCCTTTCACAGGGGTCGCCTAAGACCATCGGAAAACACATATATAATTACATATTGTTTTTGTGATTAATCACTATGCTTTAATTATGTTCAATTTGTAACAATGAAATTGGGGGTCACCACAGCATAAGGAACTGTATTAAAGGGTCACGGCATTAGGAAGGTTGAGAACCACTGCTCTAGGGCAGCCCTTCCAGGGGACGCCAGGCCCAGCAGAATGTGCTCTCTGGGAAGGAGCGGCCACTCCCACGTGCAGCTCTGCAGCTGCATAGCCAGGTCCCCCGAAAGCCCCAGAACGTGGGGTGACTGCCATGGCCCTGTGGTCAGGAGGGCGGGGGGCGTGGATGAGCTTATCCGGAGTCGCTGAGGTCGCTGAGCAGACAGGACACTTGTTCACGTGGCGTACCATCCACGGTCTCCTTTGGGCGGTAGAGTCAGATCGCAGCTCAGCCACAACACGGTTCCCCATAGGCAGCCTCAGTGCACAGGTCACAAGGGAGCACCACCCTCCATTCAAAGCTCTGGCTCTGTTCTCTGCGTGATGGGCACAGGCCTTGCCACCTGACTTCAGTGCATGGAGAGGCTCTCGGGGCTCCTTGGGCGGCTCTGTGCATGAAAAGCAGGGGAGGAAACATACGCCTCGCCCAGCTGCCCGTGCAGGCACCGCAAACGGCCTCCAGGTGAGTCAGGGACACTGAGGAGTTGGAGTTGACATTCATATAACCATGACCAGAGCAGCCTTCTTGTCGACCCCTTTTGAATGGTTGGCGCTGCTGCTTTGGACAAAGGCTCTCAAACAGAGACTCCTTTTCCCATTCATTAACATTTTTAAAAATTTATCTTTATTGTTGAAAGTATTAAAATGTGCCCCGTTCTCCCCCCCTTTTACCCT
Source organism: Myotis lucifugus (assembly GCF_000147115.1). Classification (NCBI taxonomy): domain Eukaryota; kingdom Metazoa; phylum Chordata; class Mammalia; order Chiroptera; family Vespertilionidae; genus Myotis; species Myotis lucifugus. The sequence continues at coordinate 293,856 of NW_005871482.1, forward strand.
CTCCACTACCCTACCCAGGCCTTCACCACATTATCGTCTCTGTCCATGGGTTAGGAGAAACCCCAGAGGGTACTCCAGCTTGGACTCTGCATTTTACAGCTGGGGAAACTGAGGCCCACTGAGACCTTGTGTCTGACTTCAAAAAGTTAACACTGGGGTCCAGCCAGGGGCCCACCTCTCCTGAGTTTCTTGATGCTCAGCCCAAAGTTGTCCTCCTCTCCCGTCCAGAGTGACCCTATTTCTAGGCCACGAGTGGTGGCACCGAAGCTCTCAGTAATGAATACAGCTCTCGCGACATTCATAGGCATGACGGAGCAGGACCACGTTCCCATCGGTGATACTTATGAAACGACAGCAAATATTGTTTTGAAGGTAGAGAGGGCTAGAAATGTTTCCATGTTAAAGTTTAGCCGCAAATAGAAATAATTTGACATTTCTTTTAGGGGTGGCCCAAGTTTCATTTCACTTCTCGAAAATGTAAGCTCTTGTCAAATTTCCCAGTGTTTAAAAGTATTTCTTTGAGAATCCAAGGCTGACCTGCCAGTTACGTCCATCTTCCTCGACGCGTTCATCAATGTCGACGTCAAGAGGACCTAGGGAAGCAGCTTCAGCTGATCCCCAGTTAAAAATGTGGTTTCCTGCTTGACGGTTGGTTACCCGAGAGGCATGACCTCACAGGGGAAAGGTGGAGAGTCAATGCTCTTGTTGTCTTAGAAAGCTAGTCAGGGTCTGTGTTCCTAGAACCCCTTTCCTTCTGGGAAAAGGAGGAGAAAGTGGTCACTCCAATTTCTTGTCTTTGCTCCTACAGAGGACGAGCAACTCGGTCCCTTCCCCTTCTTCTAAGTCCCTCTGTAGGCAGCAGACCCTTCTCAAAACGCAAGATGGAGAAGACCCTTGTCAAGCAGCAGCTCACGGTGGGAATAAAAGCCCTGGAAAGGTAATCACATACTCATCGGCTCACTGAATAGAATATTCCCCAAACGAGAGAGGAGGGATTCGTTTATAGAGGGTTTCCCACACCCTCTCTTTCTTTCCTTCTTCCTGCATTAAAACCTCATTTTCACCCGTACCACAATTTTTTGACTATGACATCTCTACTATTTTGGAAGTGACATATTATAATGCATTAGTGGAGTAAAACCAAAAAAATCAAATTAAGTTAAATTGAAAAGCAAACAATATTCATTTTTACACATTTTCTAGAACCGAAGACTACATTTATCTTACATCTTTATTCTAAAGGCTGTTTATATCACTGTTAACAATATTTGTGATATATGACTTAGGAGAGATGAGTATGTTTTCTTTAATTGCAGCTTCATTTTTTCCTGTAAAGATGATTTTGATAAGTGATCTTCTTTGAAAGTTGGGAACCTAGGGGAAGATTAATCTAGCCCAGTAGAGGAACTAAAGTGGCAAAAATTGATTAAGGCATTAAAATATCTACAGTATGTCTAGAAAATATGAGCTGTCTCTAAATGGTCCCAGTAAATCACAACCCAAACCGAAGGAAGCAGTTAAGAAGAGCTTCCCCGAGTAATAGAAAAGTTTTCAGGGTAAAGTATTTTGAAAGTGTCATTTTATTTTTATACACTGTGCAATAAGAGAGAAATATGTATACAGCTATGGCCTAATCTTTTCTCTCCAGCACTTCAGGGAAGAAAAATATCCCTAATATACAGATAATATTTCTAATATAGATAAGCAGGTAGATATTGCATATACATTTATAAAAACACACAAATACATTTTATATTACCTGTGGCCAATTATGTGATGTGATGGAAGAAATCCTTCAAAATCCACTGCCCACATAGGTTGCCTCATGAGCCCCCATCCTTCCTGAAACTGCCCTCTTTATTTTTTTTCCTGGATTTAAAATATTTTCTAAAATACCCGATTGAAAAATAATGTTACTCTGGAAGGAAGAGCAATTAAAAGACCTTTACGGATGGGCAAAGCAATTAGGATCCCTTTTTCTACTTGCATATGAATATGCTAGAATTAGTTTGATCTGATGCAAGAAGTAAATGACATTTGGTTTTGGAGGTGGGAAAGGTTTGAAACACATTTTTCCCCATTAGGCAAACAGGCCGTGTGTGACCCGCAGCGGCAGCGAGGGAGAAAGCAGAAAAGTCGTGAGCGTTTGGGAGACTTCAAAGTAGGTCAAAGCAGCCTAAAAATAGAACGAAAATCAGAATTTTCTCACGCAAACTGGGCTCACAGTGGCTCGTTCAAATCTCTTGATGTAACTCTCGTCCCGAATGAATCTTCTCACATGATTCTCCCAGAATCAGTTCTGACTGTCCTAGCTCTCCTTACCTCCAGTGTCCCCCACTTCTCTTCCCCTCTGAGCAGATCAGCTCCTTTCCTTTCCCAAGGAGAGTGAACCCCTCGTTTGCCCAAGGTCCCCTTGTCCTTCCCATAGTCTGACCTGACCACTCGGAGAGACGGCCTGTGAGTTCTCACCTCGCTCTTCCTCTTGGTCTCATGGTGAACTTCCCCCTCTTTCTCTATTGCCCTCAATACCATACTTTGGGGAAAAAAACATTTTTCTTTTACTCAGTTCTGAAGTTCTTCTCTTTATATCATTTCCTTTTTCTCGCTTCCTGCTCAACTTCTAAAATAGCCGTCTCTACTGCCTTCACCTGTACCCAATGTATCCATTCCGACTCTGAGCCCTCCTTCTCTGCTAGCCCAAGAAAGCTAAACAACATCTTCGATCCTGATTGAGTGTTTAATAGGTAGCCTTTGTGTGTATGAACTTAATTCACAGAGTGAATATGCTAGAATCCTCCCCATTAAGTTTAACATTGACACCGCCACGTCCAAACATTTAACTGGAACAGTGAGCGAGCTCAGAGGCTTCGTCAGCCTGACGGGACAGGAAGTCTTTCTCTAATACTATGAGTAACCTGCTATTACAGTGCTAAGAATTCAAAGCTTCTCAGAGAAGCTTCCCACTGACCAGCTCTCAACACATCTAGGCGGGTCCGAACATGCCCGGTTACTCTGTTTCTATGGTTGGGGACTGGTCATCCCATCTTTAACACAGCTGTCAGCTGCCAAGAATCCAGAAACACCACAGTAGAGTAAGCAGACTGTCGTTTCTTTTTAAAAAATATATTTTTACTAGAGGCCTGGTACATGAAATTTGTGCACTTTGGGGTGGGGGGCCTTCAGCCCAACCTGCGCCCTCTTGCAGTCCAGGAGCCCTCAGAGGATGTCCGACTGATGGCTTAGGCCCGCTACCCCTGGGGAGTGGGCCTAAGCCAGCAGTCGGACATCCTTAGCGCAGCCGCGGAGCCTGGCTTCTGACTGAGTGGTGCTCCCCCTGTGTGGGTGCACTGACCACCAGGGGGCAGCTCCTGCATTGAGTGTCTGCCTCCTGATGGTCAGTGCACATCATAGCAAGCGGTTGAGAGGCCTTAGCATATCATTAGCATATTATGCTTTAATTGGTTGAACGGACAACTGGACGACTAGACACTTAGCATATTAGGCTTTTATTATATAGGATTGATTTCAGAGAGGAAGAGGGAGATAGAAATATCAATGATGAGAGAGAATCATGGATCAACTGCCTCCTGCACACCCACTACTGGGGATTGAGTCCACAATCTAGGCATGTGCCCTGACCTGGAATCCAACTGTGACCTCCTGGTTCATAGATCAATGCTCAACCACTGAGCCACACCAGCCAGGCCACACTACTGTTGCAGTCAGACTCAGCAGAAAATGAGTTTAATGTTTTTTTAAGTAATGTATTTTTTAGTGCATCATAGAAAACATCAGTGAGAAGCCCTGAGATTCAAGATTGCTTGCCACAACCATGGAGATCTGGAGCATCATCATTTCTTAAGAGGACGTATGGAAGCACAGTTGTTTTCTGGATGACCGAGGGACTTGTTTCTTCAGATCCATAACCATGGGACCATCTCTGTGCTTTACAGATGAAAGAATCACCCTGGCTGAAATCGGGGAACCACACAATATGTTTTTTTGTATATGCCAAAAAAACCCGTTGCTTCCTCAACTATTTACATTTTTTTCTGAGTGCTGGACACCTGTTCCTGCAGTCCCATTTCTCTGTCTCCCCAGGAATAATTTGTTAAAATAGAAAGAATATAGAAACTAATCAGTTAACAAAAAAGAAATTCTTCAGATCCCAAACTTCATGCATCAGGGCTCACTGGATTCAGTACCAAGGCTCCTTACCAACCTTCTCGCTCCCGGGCAGCTCTGGGCTCAGTCTACCCCACTGAGCAGCAGGCAGCGGAGTCAGGCGCGGCTCACCTGCTGGTCACACTGAGAAAATGCCTAAGAACAATGTAGGGTATTTCTTTCTCCCTCATCAATCTTTGTTTCTCCTTCTAAATCTACAGATGAGCCAAAATATTGATCAAATTTCCATTTATTAATGTCCCTGGAAAACTTTCATCATAATGTCAACATTGTAATTACAATGTCTCTCAATTGGTTACCGGTCTAGGCCAAATTCTCTCAAATTATCTAATCAGAATGTTCTTTAGCCTCCTTATTCTTGAACTTTCTGTAAACAGCTTAACAACATACTAGTATGTTTGAATGATTAGAGACAAATGTTCCTATCATAACAAATATAAAAATAAATATTCTTCTCTGCTCTGATAATAGCATAGAGAAATATTTTCTATGGTCTAACTCCCATAATCCAGATTTTTCCTTAAGAAGTTAGTTCACTTATTGGTTATTTATAGTCAAAAAGATGTTTTCAATATCAGTGATGCCAAAATCACACTAAGTGCTGCTTCTTCCTCTTTGTCTCTAATCACAAGCATCCTCGTTGTCACTTTCACCTGTTTTTCATGAGAGCTTGTTTGTCAAGAAAATGCGGTTGTTTTGGTTTTGTCAACACTTCCAGTGTAACTCACTCACCAACCTGATCTATTACTAATTCAGTTAAAATAGCCAAAGCAGATGTTTTTTTAAACCCAATTAAGAGCATATATCTTATTTTAGATATTGCAAAATTTAAAATCTGTTGTGTGACAAATTACCTTGTCTAATTATATTTCTTAACTACCTTAATGCTGAACGACGGAGAATCTAAAGTTCTAATAGAATATTCTCTAAAAACAGAAGAGTATTTTATAAAAGTCATCATTTCCAATCCCTCCTCGAATGGTTGGAGCACACGGTGCTCGATGTTCCTTGGTTATCTGAGGTCATTCCACGGGGGATGTAGGAGGAAGTAGCAAAAGCTCCTCTATTGCCATACTCTGAGTCAGCTGCCTTTATAAATAACCTAATTATTTTATTATACTTAATGGTTTAGTCATTGTTTCCTGCTGTGGGTTCTAATTTACATATCTTGACTTTTTTAAAGAAGTATTTTCTATATTTCACCTCAAAGAGCTTTTAGATGAAGGGATATAACTAAATCACATATAAATGATCTCTCTAGCTTCTTAAATACATTCCAAGCCAATTCTAAAAAGTTTAGAGTTCCTTGAAAATAACTAAATACCCGATTAAGTAGACATTTCTAGAGCCAATGGGGGGAAAATGTGTTTGTTTCCATAGATAAATCCCTTGTCTGCAGAACAGACATGCTGCCCATTAGCGGATACAAAACAAAGTGGTGAGTTTTGATTTGCTTGATTAAAAAAATACATTCATTATTCTAATAGCATATTATCTAATCTGACATTGTCATTAGGGTTTTGTGTGTGTGTGTGTGTGTGTGTGTTTTAGTATTGCCGTACGCTGTCAGGAAAGTGCCTTTTCGTTGAGGATGAGGAAATTGAAGAAGTGCACATTCTGAAAACAAGCTTCTGAGAAGCCTTCGGGGCCGGGAGCCAAGCTGCCAGGGGCTCGCAGGGACAGTCCCCTTTCTTTCAAAGATGGTTTGTTTATTTTCAGAGCAGGTGTTTCATTGCCACAGGGGGTCTCGATCCCACCTCATCAGAGACAAACAAATCATCTGTCAATTCCTGGGGAAAAGGTAACTGTTGCTCCCCCCACCCACCCCCCTCTCTAAAAGACCATCCCCCTCTCTAAAAGACCATCTGGTAACTGAAGAGAAAATGTTGAACTGGAGACCTCCCACTTCCGTAAGTAAGTAGGGGCGACCTCACATGAAGGCCTGCTGTTCCGCTGGGTGTCCCTCTACCTTTGTCTCTGGGATGGCTCCAGAAGTGTGCTGTCACATGTCGCCATATGTAGGGCATATCATGTGTCATCAAAACAACTGTTCGCATTGGCCACTGAACTGGGGTGGTGAGGCCTTCTCATCTGTGTGCTTCTGAGTTTGGCTGGACTGGCCAGCATCTGATCAGCTAAGCTGAATGGTCTACAGGCTGCTTTGCTTTCACCCCCTCATCTCTCCTCTCCCCAAACCCCACTGCCCCACCCCACTCCCTGTGGCCTGAGCCCTTCGCTATATTTCTGTAAGAAATCATTTGGGTTTGGCCTCTCTCACAGCCAAAGGCTCCCACTTCTGGGAATCTCTGCAAACAGCTAATCTTATGAAAAAGACATTAGGACAAAATGCATGGGGAAAAATTAAGAAAGTCAGTGATGAATGTTTTTATGATGTTCCATTGACCAAACTTATCCATTGTGTTCCATTGGTAAGTCGAACTTATCAATTGATAAGATGAAAGATAGCTCTGTAAATCCCATTTTCATACCCAACGTGGATCAAAGAAGTTGCCTGGTTCAGACCGCATCGTCTTTATGTAGTTTAATTATGAGCAAGTCTTCTAGTGAGAGGCGCTTGTGCTGTTGATGGGTGCTTTGGTTGGGTGGTTGGTGGTGGTGGTTGTTGTGGTTGCTCCTGCCACTGAGCTGTCTACCCGGTAAACAATCTTAGCACAGAGGTTGGAAACACACAATAAAGCTTTGAGAGTGAACTTGCCCAGTGCCACCAGGGGGTGCAGGCTGGTGAGGACAAGGAGACACAAAGCCATTGTTCGTTTTTTCCTGCCTCCAGCAACATTCTTAGCTTCCCACGTATCTTTCTCGTGTGGATGTGATCTCTCCCCGATTAAAAATAGCAGCTAAGAAGAAGAATGTCTGCAATTAACGAAAAGAAAGGGGCAGACTCCGGCCGGAGCTCCGCGGGCCGTGAAGGCCGAGGCCCTTTGTGGAGAGCCGCCCTCCAGGACAGCCCTGCTCTCCCTGGGACGCATGTGCTGCGCTTCTGCATCGCGCACCGAACCCCCCGCAAATAGAAACTTGCTGTTTAATTGATTTATTGGTAATGAATCTGGCTCGGGGTAGAGACTCTTTGAAGCTGATTGATGACTGCAGCAAGCTGAGGATTGCATCCCACAACAAACCTTTTTGTACTAATAAACGCGGGCCGGTAACGCTCGGGGCCTGGTGCTTCCCCTCACATTAAAGCGAGGATTTGCAACTTAAGTATGTGAGGGACTTGGTTTATGTGCGCCCCACAGCAGACATAATGAACTATTGCTTTTAATGGCAGATTACCCCTGTTTCTACTTCCTGGAGTGAAGACCTCGCAAATTGATGTATCTGTCCTCTGAGGTTTTCCGCGAGCATTATGGCATTTTAAAATATTAATATGAGAGTACATTTAGCAGAGAGGAGCGTGTCTAGGAGTCTCCGGTGGCTGCAAGGCGGGTCACCAGGGACCGCCTGTCTCTCAAGGCGGATGATTTATTCTAAGTGTATCATTAAGATACACTTTTGGGGAATTTATGATGGTGCTTTTTCACCAAGTGATACCTTTTCCATAAAAATTTAAGTATTTTATGCTATTTTCCCTCCCTCTTATTCCTCAGAAACCTGGTCAGTGTCAGGGGCGGATTGTAAGTGCCACCTCCTTCCGTGCCACTGCGGATGGGGCTGGACGCTGGCGGCCTAGGACTGGATGTCACATCTTGTTAGGACTCTGCAGGGTGGGAGCCATCCTGGGGATCTGGAGGGACAGCCGCTACTCCTCGAAGGGGAAAGATGGGGGGTGGGGGGCGGGGGGGGGGCGCAGATGCATCCAGACTCAATGCACGAGTTGATGATGGAGACGGGAAAATACTAATGAAACATGTAGACACCCAGGAAACGATGGAGGGACCTTCCCATGATGTTCCTCTCTAAAGCCAACGCCCTGTGCTCTCCACAGTGCCTTTCGAGCACCAGGTGACTCGGTGCGGCGCCCGCTGCTCCGATTGTCCGAACCCAGCAGGCAGCCCAGCCTGGGTGACAGGACAGCAAAGGCGACTCCGGCCCGCCCCCCCTTTGCTGGTTATTATTCCCAAAGATCAGGGACACGAAGGCCCTGAACCCTCACTGGATGTTTGGGAAAGTGACCTTCCCTCCCCCGCAGCGAGGCGCTGGGGCTGTGGGCTGTCCCGTGGGTGCTCCTTATGTCATTTTTGTTCCGTTACCTGAGGGACACCAGCAGAAATGAGGCCCTTACGGTGTGTCTGTGAGAGGTGCCCAGAGACTGCTCAACGCCTGCCCTCAATTTGACTCCGAAGTTGCTTCGACATAAAGACACCCCAGTCCCCCACACTGTCCCCAGGCACGGTGGCCTGAGAGGCCAGCTGGGACACAGCCTCTGGGCCGTTGGTCTTTGTGGGATCGTGGCCCTTAACATTCAAACTTCTCTGTCTAAATCCCCAATTTGATGGAAAGACTAGATCCTAAAGGAGAACTCTTTTTTATATATAGCAATGAAAACTCCAACTTACAAACCTCTGATTCCCCTCCCCCCCCCCCCGACAGGAAATACACCTTTCAGTTCATTCACTTAGGTTAGAACTCCATTGTCAATTGCAATAACGCTAATATCACATCCCAGAAGTCAATGGTAAGTTCCTTAGAAGTGACTCCGCCAGGTACCCTGTGAGGGGACGATCATTTCACACCAGAACCCTCCCCACCAGGGAACCAGCCACAGCTGCAGAGCCAGCTATGGTCCCTAAGTGCTCTGCCTGGGTCTCTGAGCCGCTCTCCAAATGCCATTTTCAGAAGAGAGCTGCGAACTTCTGAGAGCCGAGTCGGGAGATGACAGTCCTGCCTATGCGTTCTGGACCTGGATCGCAGCTTCCCCGCAAACTGACGCAAGAGCGCAAGAACGGATGCGTGAAAAGCGACAACCCTATCTGTTCTCTCTGCAAACTAATGGCCTCAGTAGACCCTCTCTATTGGCTGCACACCATTCTCATCAAGAAAATACAAAAAAAAAACAAAAAATGACTGAGGGATCCAATTGTATTAAATGGCAATAACGTATACTTTATACAGAATTAGGCTTTTTATTATATCATAAAGTTGTATTTTTTAAAGTAATATTATTAAATGTAAGCTTACTCTGGATAGAATATTCAAAGGATTTATATTTAAATTTTTAATTACGGCTAATATGATATTAGGAAAACAAAGATTTCTATTTCAACATCTAACCCGGGGCCACCCAATCATCAGCCTTGTTTGTAAAGAGCTGTCAGCGCCTCCTTCACTAACCAAATTTTATTACTGTCTGTCTAGGCCAGGCCCACCTAATACTTTATTGATAAAAGCGTTTTGTATTTATATCTTAGTTCTCATGTAGGGAATCTGTAAGGCTCCGCAGACATTACCTCATTCCAATGTTCACAGCGTGTCTACGAGGTAGAGAGGTGACAAGCATGACAGATGTAAGGATGATAATGACACCGATCTTTATTTAGTGACCTTTTCCCCATGAACTTCGGAGAGTTTCTGTTATATATGCTGCTTTTTCCTTTTTCCTCACAAAACCACAACGATGCAGGTTAAAAGCAGGAGTGAGTGACCCTGAAGTGGGTGCGATTTTCTTGATAATACGCTCCTACTCCCTAAAAATGGAGGGCAGGTAGGGGACCCCTGGAGCCCATGCAATGGGCACTTCCAGGATTTAGTTGCATTTCTTTTGATAATAAAAATCTTTACGAATATATCCTTCATCGTTCGTTGGGAGCAATAATTATGTTCGTACAACACCTCCGTGGCTGAGCTCGGCTGCGCCCTGGGTGCCCGTGATTGTCTGAGCTCCGCACGTGGCTGTACTGAAGTCGGAGACTCGAGCTGAGCACCTGCGAGGCCTCCTCTTGGGTTTTGCCTTGGAGAAGTGACTGGACGTCCTTTAGCCTCAGTTTCCTCATGCAAAAGTGTGCAAACCATATTTACCTTCATTCCTAGCAAGGTTGTTTGGGGACCAAACAAGATGATATTTGGGAAAGCCAGTTGAGACGCATAAAGCACCTTTCAAATGAAAGTTAGGTGTGTCTATGTGTTATTATCCAACACAAGAGCGTCCTGCTTCTACGGGGAATGAACCTGTAACACATCTCACTCTCATCATTCGTAATTGCAGGAGAAGATGAATTGAACTGCCTGCTTTAAAATAAATAATATGTCGTTTAAAATATTTTATATTCAGATATAATAATAATTACCTATTAAAGGACCTCAGTAGGTTATGGCAAGAATCAACGGGTACAAGGCACAACAAAGAAATCTGCATTTTGTAATTGCAGTTAATATTTCAGTAGTAACTGTATTAAATTATTTTATTTATATTTTTCCCCAAACACTGTAAACATTTTTCCCCAATGGAAAAAGTCCTATCAAACTTGTCTGGTTTTATATCGCATCACCAACATTAACTTAGTCAAAGTTCACTAATAAAAAGGGCAAAGTTCAGGGAATTTGGGGAGGATTTGCTTGAATATTGCTCACCCCTCCTCATTATGTCAGAAAATTAAAGTAAGAATCAGCAAAAAGTGACTTGTCAGCATTAGTGTTCTTTTATTCACTTAGGCAACTCAGTGAGAACCTGATGTGAATCAATTGTAACAACAAATAATTTAAATAAAAGTAAGTTTCCTAATTTATTTGGTTCAAAATTTTTAAAAAGTCACTAAGTGGCCTATTTTGAAGTGGGATGAAATGTCCTTTTCCTTATGGTCTTCCATGTTTTCCTAATAAGATACACATCACAGCTGGAAATCTATGATTGTGGTTCTGTGTTTCACATCAGAGATAGACTCTGAGAAACAATATTATACCAGAGTTCACGCTCCAGTTTTTTATTTTTGTTGTAAGTGCAACAAGCCATAAACTTTGTTTTTTTAAAAATAAAATACATCAGATCGCTGGGTTGATGAATCATCTAGTCTATTTTCCCACAGTTTCTTTTTGCGAAAGAAATAATCTCTTACGGGGTAGTTTTATTGGTCTTATGTCTTTTAGTAATGTATAGAATTACTCTTTGTAAAAATATAATAAAATGTCTAAATGTAAACAGTACGTGCTTATAAGAAACTATAAAATCGTTTAAAATTATTAAGTTTTAGAACATTGTATTTCCTGATTTACTTTCAATCACTTAGACACCACTGGTTGCTTAATCAAACTATTTTTTAATGTTTCAATGAACAGTTGCTCCATTATTGTACAATTTATTAAATTGTCTATTTTCCCTGAAGTTGGCAGATATTCTATCTATTATTAATTAGCAGATTCTATAGGAGTGTTTTAGAAGAAGTAAAGTAGAAGAATCTCAAATTGAATCAAAATGATAGTGTTACAATTGCAAACATGATGAAAATTTTTTATCTTGACTTTCATATTAGGACAGTAATTTTTTTTCAATGATAGCATTTGTGGAAAATAAACCATAAATACAATCCCAGTGTTCTTTATAATGACTATGTACCTACTAAGCCCAACATTGCCTGCCTGACTCTTACTGGAGGATATAGAAATTCCTTTGTTTACAACTGAAACCTAAATCTATTGCCTGTGCTCTTGACCAAGAATCTACATGATTCATATCCCTTTTAGAGAGTCACCTAAAAGTAAAACAAAAGAAGCAATTATAGCCATTATTAGCAAATGGGTTCTCATGAAATATACCTGGATTTCCTGGAATTAAATTGTTAAACAAGATGATTTAAGATAATTCCCAATCAAACGAGACAAATGGTGGGCTCAACCGATGAATTTCTTACCAGACCACCACACCTAATGGCTCTTCTGGGTGCAGATTGGAGAAGGAACATTGGAGAAGTTTTTCTCATACTGGACAGAGAACTCAGATAAAAGGGGGTTAATAGTCTCAGTTTAGCTCTGAGCCAGTTAAATTAATGTCATCCGAAAAAGAATCCTAGCCAAGACATTCTGTCATCTTAACTTTAAAAAGAACGCCCAAGACAAATGCACAAGGGGACAAAAATACCTTCTTCATTCATAAGAAAGGGATGGGGGTGGGGCAAAGCATCCACAGATCAAAGTGGAGCTGACATCCAGAGCTTATTAATAAATCTCATAACTTTGTAAGGGAAATATTTCTTCACAAGGACTCCAGACACTAATTCAAGAATCATTACATGATAGATAAGGACCCTTGGAAGTCCCAGGTGGCCGGAGAATAAATATAGAAGGAAGGGTGACAATCCCTAACTCATGTATTCATAAGCTACTCTAAAATACCCCTGGAAAAGGAAATCTGATGTTACTAATTCTCCAGCATCTGCCCTTAGGCAAGTTAGCTTGAGAGCATTGGAACCAGGTCACTGTTTGTTATTTATTTTAACCAATGGGTAGGATTGCATTAGCATGGGACTAAGTATAAATATTGATTTGAAAACCTAGAGCATACAATAAAACAGCAACCTTTCTAACCCTTTTAAAGAAATTCAGTCATAAATAAAGTTTCTGTCCACTATATTTTTTTTTCAGGAAAACAATTGATACATAATTCATCCATAAAGCATCCTCATCATTGTCTTTACTGATCGCTACCCAAACGTCCAGTCGTATGACATTACAGCATGCAGCTGGCACTGCCCCCTCCTCCCCCCGAAAGGGTTTGTTGCACCATACACCACAACCCTGTGTTATTTATGACACAATCTATAAGGGCAACTTTTAATAGTTGCACAAGAACTGAGTGCTAAAAGACAGAGATGACAAATGTTAGTATTATTCTCACCGTGATAAAAATAAAATCAATAACTGTGCTTTTGGAATCGGGAAAAAATAACAGGAACTATTCCAGGTCATGTGTTGTTCATGTATCTCCTATTTTCCTGTACAGGAAAAAATAATCAAGCTGAGAATATTCATGCTCCATAATTACCAGATCTTTTGATTAATCTTTATTTAAGTGAGTGAAGGAAACCACAGTGTTTTCTGTGACCATGCTGGGCACATATATGTGTACTGAAATGCCTGAGGCACTTTCTGTGAGGCCCTACTATGCGCTAGACGTTAAGCGAGGTGCGGGAGACTTAAGATAAACACGATTGCTGCTCTGGAGGCATCTGCAGTCTTGTTGCTGAGCACAATACCGAAGCTGTGTGTGTGGCAGCAAACTAGTTACCTTCTTGACTCATTTCTTTCTTTTATAAGCCACATCCAGTTCATCAGCAAATCCCATCAGCTCCAACTTCAGAACGTATCCAGACACTTCTTGCCACTTTTATTCCACCGTCTTAGCCCAAGTCGCTGCCGAGTCTTACCTGGACTGTTGTCATGGTTTCTGTCTTCGGTAAGGGCACGTGCAATACCACACTGTAGGACCCCAGTGGCAGGACCACTCAGTGCGGCCTGAGCCCTTTGCTTTTCGGCATCCCACTTGAACTTGGCAGCTTTTCCTTTCACCCAGGAAATGGATTGGAGATATATATACTAGAGGCCCAGTGCACAAAAATTTGTGCACTCAGGGGGGGTCCCTCAGCCCGGCCTGTGCTCTCTCGAAGTCTGGACCCTCGGGGGATGACCACCTGCTGGCTTAGGCCCGCTCCCTGGGGGATTGGGCCTAAGCTGGCAGTCAGACATCCCTCTGGAAGCCCGGGAGCCCTTGGGAGATGTCAACTTGCCAGGAGGGAGCAGGCCTAAGCTGCAGTCGGACGACATCCTTAGTGCTGCTGAGGAGGTGGGAGAGGCTCCCATCACCACTGCTGTGCTGGCAGCCGTCAGCCTTGCTTGTGGCTGAGCAGAGCTCCTTCTGTGGGAGCACACTGACCACCAAGGGCAGCTCCTTCATTGAGCGTCTGCCCCCTGGTGGTCAGTGTGTGTCATAGTGACCAGTCATTCTCAGTCATTCTGCTGTTAGGGTCAATTTGCATATTACCCTTTTATTATATAGGATATATATATGTTTAAATATATATTTTTTAATTCAGAGAGGAAAGATGAGGAAGAGAGAGATAGAAATATCAATGATGAGAGAGAATCATTGATCAGCTGCCTCCTGCACATCCCCTACTGGGGATCAAGCCCACAACCCAGGCATGTGCCCCTGACCAGGAATCGAACCGTGACCTTCTGGTTCATAAATCAACATTCAACAACTGAGCCACATCAACTGGGCTTGCTCACTGTTTTATCCCCAGAGCCAGCCATAATGCCTTGGGAACAATAGGTACTCGATAGATATTTAGTGAATAAAAAATGCAATTAATTAATTAATTAATCAACCTCAAGACAATAGAATTTCAGATGGCTATGTTTGTCTTCATATTTTTCAGAATTGTTTCAAGCTGTTACGATGATCAAACAAAACTTCCATTAGCATTTAAAAATATACATGCATATAATGTATACATATATATGCATATATATTTCAGTTCAGACAGTTTTACCTTTCTTATCAAGAAGATGTTGTCTTGCCATAACCGGTTTGGCTCAGTGGATAGAGCGTCGGCCTGTGGACTGAGGGGTCCCAGGTTCGATTCCGGTCAAGGGCATGTTCCTTGGTTGTGGGCACATCCCCAGTGGGAGGTGTGCAGGAGGCAGCTGATTGATGTTTCTCTCTCATCGATGTTTCTAACTATCTCTCTCCCTTCCTCTCTGTAAAAAATCAATAAAATATATTTTGGAAAAAAAAAAAGATGTTGTCTTGAAGAAGAGAAGGCCAAAGGATCATTTATTGATGTCTTTAAACACTGAATGCCCAATAAATGTTGTCTGAGAAGCCACATGCAGTCATACTCAATATTCTTCCGATGATGCAAGGAGATAGTCAAAGTAGATGTGCAGAACCAGATGTTTTAGAGAATGTGTTACATTCTATCACAGAAAATGACATCGGTTATCTTCCTTTGCACTCAGGAATTTATCTTGTCTGTATTAGTGCTTCATAAACTCCACCCCCTCCACACCCCCACCTCCCACAGGTAGTGTTGATGCTGTCGGTAACTTAAGATCAAAATTTTATTACCAGGGACAGTCTAATCTTTTTATGGCTGCATGTTGTTCACAGTGGGCCTTAGTGTCCCCTTCAAAGCAGGGCATGTTAATAAGATTGCATTTCTTGGGAATGCACCTCTCCATGGGAGCTTGGGTTGAGAATTTTATGATACAGTTATTTACATAATAAAAAGTTTGAAATGAGGAACAATAGTCAAGCCAATATGAAGAGTGTCAGCAATTTACCATTTTGAAGGAGTTCTTTTATAACGATATAAAAATAGCTGGGGTAGAAAAAGCAGTTATGAGATTATAAATAATCTTGGTACTCTGAACAGAAATAGAAACTGAATCATCATGAAATAACTTCAAAAACATTTTTAAAAGATTTCCAACCTTCCAGTCTCCCTATAAAAACATCATTGGGAAATTATCTCACACGAAAATGATTTGAGTGTCAGCCCAAACCACATTCTGCACTATTTAAGCGATTTTATTTTGCATTACACATGCCCTTCACGGCTTCTCTCGGACTGACCTCAGCCCTGGGCTACAGCTTCTCTGAAATGCCAGGTCACCTAACAAGTAATCATTATGCTCGATGCAATGAAAAACATTTTTGGAAAACCTCTGTGTCTTAGTTGTCCTCTTCCAGTAAAGATAAGAGGAATCTATCACTCACCCTTAATCATCACCTTGAATCTTTCATTCATGGCTTTAGTCAAATTCTCCTTGGAGAGAAAATGATGAGTCCAAATTAACCCAAGCAGAATGAAGCACATCAATACTTAGGAAAAGCTGGCTCTAAACTGTCACTTTCCAAACCTAGAAGGACAACTGGCATCCTGTTTAGCCTCAGAAATCTTAAAGTCCAGTGTCTCACATGTATCCTTCTCTCTCCCTCATCTGAAAATAGAGGTGTTCCTCTCCTTCAAATGTTAATTCCTCTTTCTTGCTCTAGATCAGTGGTTCTCAACCTTCCTAATGCCGCGACCCTTTAATACAGTTCCTCATGTTGTGGTGACCTCCAACCATAAAATTATTTTCGTTGCTACTTCATAACTGTAATTTTGCTACTGTTATGAATCGTCATGTAAATATCTGATATGCAGGATGTATTTTCATTGTTACAAATTGAACACAATTAAAGCATAGTGATTAATCACAAAAACAATATGTAATTATATATATGTTTTCCGATGGTCTTAGGCGACCCCTGTGAAAGGGTCATTCGACCCCCAAAGAGGTCGCGACCCACAGGTTGAGAACCGCTGCTCTAGATCGTCATGGTCGCTTTGGTAACTCCATCTGTAGTTATCCCTCTATTTCAGTATTTTCTAGTTTTTCCTCTGTTAACTCCTTACCCTCAGCCTAGTTATGCTTTTAAGTCTTCCATTCTATGCAGGAAAAAATCCATGAAACCTACTGTTACCTTAAAACAATACTGTACCTGCCCCCCTTTCCAATTACACTCACTCTTTCCAATTTCTCAATTCCCATTCATTTCTCGGGCCACCAGACATGTCATTTTTCCTCCATTGTGACATGAAATCTGTGTTCCAATGATTTTCAAATCATCTAAGCCAAAGAACACTGGTGCATTGAAACACTTTTTCTATTTTAGCCTGAAATGTGTCGCTCAGTGGTTGAGCATTGACCCTACACCAAAAAGTCACAGGTTTGATTCCTGGTCAGGGAACATGGGTTTCAGGCTCAATTCCTGGTAGGGGGCTGCAGGAGGAGGCCCATCAATGTTGATGTTTTTATCTCTCCCTCTCCCTTCTTCTCTTTCTAAAATCAATAAAAACCTATTTTTTAAAAGAAAAAAAAAGAACACTTTTTCCATTCTAAACATCTTTTTTCCCTCAGCGTCTCTGACACTACCCAACAGAGCAATTACATTAACTCATATATTTGATCATTTCACTTCATGCGAAAAGGCTATCTCTTGGAAGCTTGCGTTATCCACAGTATGAAATTTACATTCCTTAACATGCTGCCTGTCCAACTTCATCAGCAGCAGTGTCTCCTCTACGGCAGCTGGGGCAATGGCTGGCCTCTTCATAGACTGGCTCATACTTTAGAGACAGCGCCGGGCCCTGAATCTGCCTCCAGGCACTGGCATGAAGCCCTGGGGAAAGGTGGGTGACCATGTTGCTGGTGGTGCAGAAGCAGGACAGACTCTGGCCTCCCGGGTTGCCTCTCTTGCCTCCTGTCATCACTGGAGCTCTCAGAGCGAGAAAAGCAAAGTCAGGGTTTGGGCACGAGGGATGTCAGAACACCCACCTTGCAGGCATCTAACCTAGTTCTTTTTTTTTTTTCCTTTCAGAGTATTTTATTTTATCTTAATTGTGGTAAAAGCAAACAAAATAAAACCTAACAAAAATTTACCATCTCAAACATTTTAAAGTGTTTCACAATAGATATAGAACTTTTTAATCTTGCATAACTGAGATTCTATACCTGTTGAAAAACAACTCCTCCTCCCCCCTCCCCTCAGCCCCCAGAACTATCATGGCACGTTCTGTTTCCATGACTTGGACGATTTCCAATACCTCAAAGAGGTGGAATCACGCGGTGTTGGTGTTTTTGCCATTGGCTTGTTTCACTTAGCGCAATGCCCTCAAGTTCCACCCATGTTACAACATGTGACAGGATTCCTTCTGTATCAGAGGCTGAATAGCACTGCATTGTCTATGTCGACCACATATTCTTTACCTCCTTACATCAGTGGACATTTGGATCGTTTTATCAGCCCGATTCTTGATCCCCGATGAGAAAAAAAGTCCTTCTGTCCCACAAGTGACTCAGTTCCCTGCTGGAATTGGGCTTGAGGAGCTGATGATAAAAGTATATTCCTCTGCAGTTGTTTCTCTCTCCCCAGCACTTTCCCCCATTTACAGAGATAGTGGAGGAAACCAGTCTATTTGCTCAAAAAGATACAACAATATGAAACACCCAATTTCATCTTGTCTTGCTTTTTAAAAAATTTTAAATCAAGTTTTGCTTTGCTAATTATTCTCTATTGACGCTGTGAAGGATCCAAAACGCATTGGCCACAGCAGTCCTGGGTTTTGCTGGGTTTGGTGCGTTATTTCCCTCCGCACGCATGCTCTGGTCGCCTGGTCTATGCTTACAGACTGGAAATACGAAGGAGACGACAAAATCCACAAAATCCAGTAGTAGAAATCAGGGTGTGAACAAATCATTAAAATACCATCAGCCAGTGCCTAGCTAGGAAGGAGAGGAGTCCTAAGGGAGGCGCTTGTCCCAGCACAGGAAGGCAGCAGGAGGGTCACACCCAAAGGGGTCCTGGGGGATGTGACGGTTGAGCCCAGGATGCTAAGATGCATAAGAACCGGTGATATGTGGAGCGCACCAGTAAAACCAGCGGGTTAGACACTCCCAGAAATTTAAAGATGAAAATGGGCGTGGGAAGATTGGTCAGCTTAGGAAGGCGAGACAGAACTCTGACTTTGAGACTTGAATAGGAAGCAAGTAGGGGAAACTGGTTTCTTTAGGGCACACAATTTAGAGCAAAATTGTATAGAGAGATGACCTGATCCATCGCATATGTGGAGGGTAATCTTTCCAATGACAAGAAATCCCTACTCACCATAAATTAGTGACATATTCATATCAACCCAAAATTATGCACTATTATGCTACCTTCAGAATACTTCCAAAGATCATTCAAACTAACCTTTTTTTTTTTTTAACTTAAGGTGGAGCCATTTAAAGTCACGCCTTGCTAACTGGAGTGAGACAGAGTAAGAGGAAATTGAGCAGAACATTAAAGTGTTTCTTCTGAGATGATCAGAGAACAGGAGAGAGTGAGACAGGCTAGTCCACGTAGCCGGAGCCTTGTGACTTCAGTCATTTGAAAGCATGATGGGTAAAACTCTCAGGAATATGTAAACGAAGCTCCTCTCGGATTGTCTGGGAATGGACCTGAACACCAGCAGGTCTTTCCATTTAGCAGTCAGCAAAGCTGCAGTTCTCCCTGTGCATGGGGAGGTGTGCCGCTGCTGACTGGATGGGAAAGCAGGTGACGTCATCCGTCACCATGACAACAAGGTGATCATTTCCAGTCATTGTGCGTGTGGCCTGAGAATTCTTTCCATGCGGGAGAGTCATCTCAGGAAGAGACGCGAAGGAGAAGACCGAATCATTCATGCAACGTGCTGGCTATGTGGCTGCAAAACAATATTTTATGTGGAGTTTTGTTTGTATTCCCAGAATTTCAAAAATAATGCGCATAATTCAAAGTCCCATTTTTAGTTAGTAAAAATGAAATAAAACTTAATGAATAATAAATCAGTGCTGGAGCTGGGAGGTCTGACACACAACATGACCAAGAACCTTTCTTCAGACGTCACGGAGGAAATTTTTTTACATTTTTAACATTTAATTAATGTGAAAAAGAGGAGCAATAACTGCCTTTCAGTGGCATTAAATAGAATGAAGGTACTGGGTTTTTGTTTTGATAAATGGCTATATACCAATGAAATAAAATTTAAACAAAGTGTCTCTCTTTTTCTCTTATCCTCTGCCTTTCACACAGGTAGCCTGTGGCTGGCCGTGGCTGGAGCGTGCAAACCCAGGTCGGTATGATTTGTGACGCCAGGCCTTTTTACTCTCTGGCAGTGTTGTTTGCCTTCTCACCTCTGAGGAGTTTCACCCTTGCCTCACAGATTTCAGCTCCAACGCACCCATAGCTGGTTTTAACATGACACCTGATAACTTCTTCACATCCTAGACCTTCCCTTCCTCCACTCTTTCCTCCACCCTGAGCTTTGGCTTTATGCTACTCTGGCAACCTGCATGCAGGAAGCCACACGTGACATCCTCTGCTCACTGATCGATGCTGAAGATGACACTCCAGTCTGAGAGTAACGCCCGTCCCTCTGCCCTGTCTGCCCCTTCTCACACCCACTCACCGTTCTCGGGCCTTTAGACTTGGGCTTGTCTCTGACTCTTCCCTCCTCACTCCCCTTCCCTGTCGCTAGTCGGCTTCTGCCTTTGGTTGGTCCATTTGTTTATCTGACTGGCCTGCTGGTCATCGTCACCCATTTCTCCTCCATTCTCCACTCTCACTAGAGACAAGAATGCTCTAACCATCTCCTCCTTCCTCTGCAGCTGTCCTGCCACCCCGTGTTCCACAAATCTAACCCTATGCCTTCCCTGCTCTTGTTATCTCGCCTCCCAGTGATACTGGAGCAAGTCAGGAAACTGCCAGCCGGCTCCACTACAAATTTATAATATCTGAGCTCAGTTGGCCCCTCACAACTGCTTGGAAATCCTTTGATCCACAATGAAGTCTCCAAATTCTTCCAAACTTCCTCCATTTTCCTCAAACCCTTCAGGCAAATGTGATATTAAAACCCTCTTTCAGGCCTTCCCTACAACATCATCAGGATTCACCCATGCCCCACTCCCGCCCCCACTTCCCATGGGTGAGGCACCCCATCTTTTCAGCATTCTTGGTCCCTTGATTCCTGTACTGAGACTCAGTTTGGGTGTGACATCACTATTGGTTTTTGTGTCTGTGTTCCATAACAACTGCCATTCCCTCTCCCGTCCCTAATGGGACTGCAGCTTATCTGCCTCTGGCTTCATGCTCTGCACTAGGGAAAGTGACCAGATACAAGTAATCTATGAGAACAGCTCGAGAGGTGTATGTTGGGTCAGTCCCCTAAGGGAAGTAGGTGAGAGCGTGAAAGGGGTTGCCTTGAGAGTGTGGAATTTATAGGGAAGGAATTATAAAGAATAAAATTAGGATATGGAAAATATTTTAAAAGACTTTTTAGGTTTGTGCTGAGTTAGGAAAAGAATAACAAAAGGATAAATCCACTAATTGGAGACAAAGGGAAAGCACAATTCCTATTGTGTCTCATTTATTCACTGATTCACCAAACGAACATCAAGCCAGGCCGTAGGTGGGCCTTATCGCTACAGAAGAGTGGCATTGGCCCTGTCCCAGGTGGCCCCTGTTCCCTGCCCAGGACATGGTCCTCGGACTGGAAAGCGAAGGGAAAGCTTGGCAAGAGGCCCAGACCAACAGCAGAGGAATCCGGAGAGAACCCTACGAGTTCAAGCTCTCAACCTCAACCTCTCCACCTCAGCACGTCCCGGGGGTGAGTGGGCAGAAGTGAATGGCACATCGCATTGACTAAGTTTCGAGATCAAAGATGGCAGGAGGGGTGCTAGAAATGGCAGCGTACACGAGCAAGACTTCAGAGTTTTGTTCTTCACTGTGAGCTAATAGGAGCCAAGGGTGTTGCACCATTGACCCCAAGGCTGAGACAAGCCCATATTCTCTGAACAGAAAGCCAGTGGTCTCATCCACCCTGACTTGTGCAGACCATCCACCGTCCTGGCGCATTGCAATCAGTCAGCCTGAGCAGAGGGGTGGTGTGGATAACAGTAAGGAACGAGTGCAGGAAAATGGTCAAGAAAACAGAAGGAGACATGGAGAGCTTTATATCCTTGTGGGGGTGGGGGTAGAAAAGTTTTTAAGATGCCCCCTATGGGCAAATTGTTAAAAATGGCTTCCCAGGCAGACTCCTTCCCAGGCACATTCTGCCTCGTGAGGAGAAAACGGCACCCCTTCTGGGTGGACACATCCTGCTGACTGCCGGAGCCGGAGCTCGGCCTCCCACTGCTCCCTCGCCAGGTGTCTTTGCAAGGGAGCAAGCTGCACCCCTGCCATGTGCTGTCAACTCTCAGGCACTGGGGTGACGTTTCCTCCCATCCATTTCCACTGCTTCCATTTGTAAATCCGCCCAGGCCTCCTCTGGCCCCTCATTTGCACCTCAAGGGGTAGGGTAGGGAGAGTCATCTGATTGGTGAGTTTAGAAGGAAAATTAGACATGCGCAGCTCAGCTACTTAAAGATCATATCCATTTGTCCGCAGGCAGTGTAGACAGCTGGGCCATGAGCAATATGGCACCAAGTTCCAGGAAGAGATGGAAACGAATGCTCTCGCTCCCCTCCGAGCTGGACAGGATTAACTGCAGGCACGACGCTGGGAGGTAGATCTGCAGGACTCACTCATCTGGCATCATGGAGCCTGACTAAACCACCCGTTTCCCCGTGTTCCCTTCCCCTGCCCTGGGCAGTCACTATGAGTTTGACTCTTTTAGATTCCTCGTATAATTGGGAGCAGGAGTATTTGTTCTTCTGTGTCTGTCTCATTTCACTTAGCAAATATCCTCCGGGTCCATCCGTGTTGTTGAAAATGGCAGAATTTCCTCCTTTTTTAAAAGGCTGAATAATATTCCATCGTAGGTAAATACCGCATTCTCTTTATTCATTCATCCGTCAGTGGACATTAGGTTGTTTCCAGGTCTTGGCTATTGCAAACTGTAAGTATACGCTTTAACTTCTGTAACTCTGTGTCGGCTTTTCATCATCTTTTATATTCAGTATCTCCTGACCCAGGTCTCTTCAATGACATTAAAGAGGTCACACTTACTTACAGAAATGGAGAAAAGCTCTTTGCAGATTTGTTCAAGGAAGAGAGAGCAATAAGTCATCAGAACATCTGCCCCCACCACACAGCCAGGTGCCTGTGCCACACCTGCGGGAGTCGCTTCACTGTGTCTCCTCTGGGGCAGCGTGGCCTTTCCGGGGGCCGTGCTCTCCCCTCACTGTGAGGTGGGAATGGACAGGTGCAGAAGAGACGCTCAGGACGCGGGGAGAAGCGCCTCTGGGTTCCTCCTGGCGGGCAGCTGCAGTGCTAAAAGCACACAGTCCTTGGGAAACCTCGGTCTTTAAACATGACACTTACAAAGGTCATGAGACATGGATCTTTCTGGGACCATCTTAATTTCAAATATCTTACTCTGTGTCTGCATCTGAAGTTCAAATAGATATAGATTAGATACATGTTAAACACAGAGATATAGGTATAGACAGGCATAGATTTATAGACATAGATTATATATAGATTAGGTATAGATATATAGATATAGATATAGATACAGATACAGATATAGATATAGATATAGATATAGATACAGATATACAGATATAGACACAGATATAGATAGATATAAATATCGATTAGATATATAGATACAGATATAGATATAGACACAGATATAGATACAGATATAAGTATAGATTAGATAGATAGATATAGATATAGATATAGATATAGATATAGATATAGATATGGCATCATATGCAGAAGTAAGAGGAGTAAAGGAAAGGGGAAAGATTCCTCTCCTCCCCACAGTTTAGGGGCTCTCTGGAGGTTTGGTCTGGAATCAGAGGGGGGAGGTTATGTCCATTCTCTCTTACAGCTCATGGTATTAAAGGTGGGACTTCTCAGTGACCCGTGAGGAATCGTGGGCAGGAGAAATCTCTTATTTACACACACATGAGCGCGAATGGCTCGGCAGTATATACATAGTTTCATTCTGACAGCAGAATAGCCTTTCGACAATTCTGAGATATAAATAAAAAATCAAATAAAGCTGATAACGCTCCCATTAAACAAAAGGCCAGTGCGCAGCCACGTCACGCACAGTGCTGGCCTGACGGCTGGTGGCAGGTGGCTGGGCCCACGCAGAATGATCCATGAGGCGGCACGGGCATTTATCAGCGCGGGGATGCGGGCTGCTCTCCGCGAGGCCGCTGTCCGGTCCCGCCTCTCCATCCTCCTCTTCTGCGTCTGCAGGACCCCCGCCCAGCGCCCGGCTGACATGCCGCCTGCGCAGGACAGCGTTGTCACTTAGCGGAATGTGCGTGTCAAATAAACTGTCAGAGCTCGTCCTCGTCCCATAAATTCCAGCTGCTTTTGGCTCCCCCAAAGGAAGATGGAATGGACTGGCTCTTACTAAGACACTTAGATCATGAAAATAGAAGCATGGCTGTAAAGCCCTTTTATATGTTCCTCATGTTGAAGCATGTCGGCCATCACACGGGGCTCTGTTCTTCCCAAATGAGGCCTCTGTGCAGGAAGGAAAAATAGGACTTACAGTGGAGAGAAAAGGGAGTCGGTGTTAGAGCCGGCTAACACCGCTACTTCTGATGATGAAACACCCAAAGTACATTGGGAAGCTGTGTGGAGGACAAGACACTCTGGTTTATGTGGCTTCTACTCTGAATCAAAGAGAAAGCTGGCCTGGCCGATGTAGCTCAGTGGTTGAGTGTCCACCTATGAACCAGGAGGTCATGATTTAATTCCGGTCAAGGGCACATGCCCTGGGTTGCAGGCTCGATCCCCAGTAGAGGGCGTGCAGGAGGCAGCTGATCAATGATTCTCTCTCATCATTGATGTTTCTATCTCTCTCTCCCTCTCCCTTCCTCTCTGAAATCAATAAAAAAATAGTTTTTAAAAAGAGAGAGAGAGAAAAAGCTGAATGACCCAAAAAAGCATGTGGTCAGGCTGAGCAATGTGAGCACTGCTGAGTTTTGAGGGGTTCCTTATGCGACCAATGTTGATTTTCCCCCGTTAAAATGGAAATCCTTTCTCATTAAAAAAAATGGACGGACAGACTCATTACTGGACACTGGAAAGAGTTGGCAGTAAAGATTCTGGTCATAGAACCACAGGATCACAAAACATTCAAATCATAATCTTAGGGCTCCTCTAATCCGTCACCCCCACTATCACCTCTCTGTAGATTGAGAGCAAAGGTGAACTGTCCACTTAGACTCGCCTGCCTGCCTGGTGAGAGGGTCATTCCAGTCTCTCCTTCACCTCGGTGCTCCTCTCACTCCCTCCCCAATTTCTATCTTCTTGCCCTTCTAGCCTTATCATTTCTCCTCTGCGTTGCCTCCTCCGTTATCTCCTTTGCCATTTCTTTGCTCTCTCCTGTCTCTCCCCTTTGCCCACATTCCAACGTATTCTGCACCTTCTTCTCAACATCTACATGTCTTAACTTTTAGTACCAAGCACTTTTGTAGGTGGGCAGACATTTGGACTGGGTAATGTACAAGAATCCATCCTTTGTGTAAAGTAACACACTTGTAATACTCGAAAATTAAGATTATTTCACTCTGGTTCTCATTTTGAAAACTGATTGCTCTCTTGCTCCACGTAGGCTCCGATCCTGGACTTGGAACACAGGAAAAGAAAACAAAGCCCAATCCTATATAATAAAAGCCTAATATGCAAATCAACTGAATGGCGGAACGACCAGTGGAACAACCCGTTGCTATGATGCGCACTGACGGGAACAGACACTCAACACAGGCGAGTGGGTGGCGCCAGGCCAGCCAAGGCAGGTGCCGGCGGAGTTGAGGGGGGGCAGTCGCCCCACAGATCAGCCTTGATCACCGGCCAGGCCTAAGGACCCTACCCATGCACGAATTTCGTGCACCGGGCCTCTAGTGTTAAAATAACCTTGGGTTCCCAGTTAGGAAAAAATCAGGAGGTAACTGAGTGCTTCTCTCTGTGCTCCACTCACTCTAATCCCAGGCCAAGAAAAAACAAAAACGTTTAGATCCAAAGGAAATTAGCTTTCTGCTTGTTATTTGTCAGTAACAGTGAAGAGGAAGTTTGGGCGAGCCGGGCACCTACTGGTAACTACCAGTTGAATACTCAACAAAGTAATTGGCTTCCATTTATCTACCTGTCTGATTCCTTGATTGTCATTAGTCTCAGCTAAATTCCATCCAGGTTTTTACCTTTTCTATGTGCTGTGCTGCATGTACATTTAGGATTCTGCAAAGCCAAACACTGATAAAGATCAATAATCCTTTAAATACAATGATACAATGTTACATGACGTGTTATATCTGCATTGGGTTCTGTGTTTGGATGCACTACATTTTCCATTTTTTATCCCTGCACACCATGCTACTCACAATGACACAGAATCGTCGAACCTGCCATGTGCTGAATATTAATATTGACTCCACTGGCTTGTATTTGCTCGGATCATGAAGATTTAATAATTTAACAATAGGTCACTCGAGTTCTGTGGTGTCATCCAATAATTACGGAATTTATGTTTTACCAGTGGCAAAACCGCCTGTGAATTCTAAATCCCACTTAGCGTCCTTTAGCTGATGCTCACGGTGCCCCTGCCTCAACGTGCGTGCCCCTGCCTCAACGTGCGTGCCCCTGCCTCGACGTGCTCGCTGTGATGAAAACGAACCCACCTCTACCTTCCCAGAAAGAAAACAAAGGGCTCCCCGCCGAGCCACTCATTACGCGGCTCTTTCCTTCGTGACGTGTGATCTAACCGGAGCCCAGGCAAAAGCCCAGGCCGCTGAAGTGTGTGCTAATCTGATTAACACGCGGTTACATCCTGTTATGATGCACTTTGCCTTCCGCTTTTTAAATGGAAAATGCAGAGTGGGTTCCATTTGTGTGAAAAGCACAGCCCAGTACAGGAGCGGCCCTGAAAGCATGGGTACTGACAGGCCCCGCGCCACAGTAAACATCCAGAAGGTTATGGTTTTCGGGTTAATGATCATGAGAGTTGTATGAAGGTACATGTTTTTTACAACAATTAAGATGTCAATAAACATACCGGTGCGGTTAATTTGGCTGCACTTCAAAATATTTATTCTACCAGAAATGTAAAAGTAATTCTGTAGATATCCTAATATAGTTGCCTAAGGTATGTGCGTATGTCTCTATGGGGGTACATAAGCAGTCCACAAATTCTTGGGGAACAGTTGCCTAAGTCAATCCTAAAATACTTACGGAGACAAAGGGAGATTACATTTCTACAAAGAGGTTCATGCTTCATGCTTATTACTGAAAGGACACTTGGGCATCTCCGGGTTTGCTAGGAATGAGAGAGCTATGTTTGTGGGGGTCGTACTAAGATCCAGGGGCTCAGGGGGAGTTGATGAGAGGAAGAGAAAGCACTCATTTTTTCTCAGCCCGATTTTCATCTCTCCAGCACTGGAGCGCTTGTAACACTGCATTCTCAATACGCACCTAACGAGGCTGCTGCTGACCTTTCAGATGCACACACATGTATCTCGGTAATATGGCAAAAGTGGGTGACTATCTTATACCCCCGTATTTGAAGACGCATGCTTAACTAGTTTTCCATTTGGAACTTACATTGTGATGGTTACAAAGGTTTTCCCCTTCCATGTCACTTTTTACAATGACTCATAGTGGTTTACAATAGCTTACAGTGGCTTAAAATGGCTTAATCTCTTTTAAGTACTTTCATCAGACTTTTTCGGCTCCCATGCCAACCACCCTGGACCCTGCACCCACATCTATTGAATGACCCTGTGGCAGTTGGTTAAAATTCATGACCTCGCTCTCCACTGAGCCAGATAATCCTAAGGAGCCGAGGAAAGCGGCCAGCACTTCCAGGAGAGCTCACCAGCTCTGCTGCCCAGCGATCGCTGTCTGTCCACCTGCATTTCTCACCCAGAACCATTCAGAAGAGAGGAAATAGCTGCCACCTTTTTCTTAAATATAGAAATAGTTGCTGGTACTCAAACCTAATAACAACCAGAAGAGAACTTTCTATCAGTGAACTTCCGTCTTATTTGTGTTCTGCAAAGTCATCCACAAAGTCATCTACTTTGAAGTGGAAGCAGAATCTCTTGTACAGACTCCACTGTGGACTATTTGAGGTTGAAATACAGTAGACGCGCGGTCCAGTAAAGTTTATGGGGCGTCATTAGCTTTCTATGTCCACATCTCTTATTAATCAGTTCTGTGGCTTTGGGGAAAGATAATTTTCCTAGACTTCAGACTCATCATTTTAATGGCTACCCATTAAAATGTATTTTGTGATGTTCTTTAAATATTTGTGACTACTGTCCACAACAAGAAATATATTTTCCATGCTGGCTAAGAACAAGCTAACACACACACACACACACACACACACACACACACACACACACACGTGCCCTCGCACACACACACACACACACACAGGCACACAGGCACACACACACACACACACACCCATATGCAACTAAAGCAAAATTTTCACAAAACAGTACTTACTCTTACAAATTGCATTGACTGCTGCTATTTTTATGCTATTCTTTTTTTGTTAATTCTGGTTACAACCCATTGGATTTTGCTCTTGGTGCCTGGGAAACATTGGCCTATAAAGCACAACCTCCTCTCAATGGCTATGTGAACGCACTGTTGCTCATGGACCTGAAAATATACAGTAAGTCCTCACTAAGCGTCCTAGAGAGGTTCTTGGAAACTGCGACTTTAAGGGAAATGACATATAATCAAACCAATTAGATCACAGGCTAATTGATGTAAACAAGAGTTAAGTTTATAGAGCATATTTCTGGTCACAGAAACATCACCAAACTTTTAAATAAAGACCCAAAACCCTTCTAATATTAAACACTAAAATAAATGTGAGCTATACATACATTTAAGAATGATTAATAAAAATAAATAAGAGAGTGATTTTCCAACCCACTTATTCCAGTTCAGGTCTCCGGTGCCTGAGCCCCCCGCAAGGTGCCTGGCGGGACCCCACCCTGGACAGGACGTCCTTCCACTGAACACACACAGTCACTCCCACTGGGACAATGTAGACAGGCCCATTCCCCTACAGTGCACACCTTTGGGGTGTGGGAGGGAAGCAGACCTGGAGAAAACCCACGCAGACATGGGAGAACATGCAAACTCTACACAGACAGGGCCCCGTGAAGTCAAAGTTGTAATGACATGGAGTTGAGCATTATTCGAGGACCTGCTCTACTTGCTCCCTTTTGCCATGGATGACTTTGCATGTATCAATTCTTTTGGCTTGGGACGGGTTTTCCATTTTTCCATTTAGAATGTGTGTCTTAGCATTACAACTTCTTGGTCAAGACTGCCAACCCTTGGTCTCTATTCACGTTGTATCATTTCTTTATAGAGCTTTGGTAGGCTGTATTGTGGGTTTTAAAGAATATTCCTTTTAAAATGTCAAAGGAAAAGCTGTTACAGATATTAGAAGTTGTTGATGTCATGGAAAAAATATTTCACATAATAATCCACAGGTAAATAAATGACCTATCTGGGGTACCCTAAGGATTCAGTATTTGGCAACCACAGATCAATCTGAGTCTAATTTCATCATCACATTCTTCCCCAAGAAAGACCAAGTATAGCACATTTGTTCCAACTATTGACAATTCATCCATTCCAACTGCTGAGATTTGGCACAAGATTCGCCTAATATTCGATCCCCCTACACTCCAGAAAAAAACATATCTAATACTCTCAGTAAAGCAGAAGAAAGGAAGAAACTTTGAGGGCTGATGTGAAAGTGCAGAGATGGTTAAAGCAAACAGATGCAGGCATGGAGCAGTCAACCCACCTAATTCATAAAGACACAACTCTGTATTGTCTTATGTTCTTGACCTTGTCCCACCTATTTTGTTTAGATATCCTGGGTCTAATAGATTAAATAGCTTCGTGTTCTCCTATTTGCCACCTCCTCTGTAAAACATGAAATATTTTCATGACTCAGCATTTTGCACATAATAGGTGTTCAATGATCATTTGTTATTTAGATTTGATCTATCGCCTGAATGTTTTCTCAAACACGAATGACTTCGCTTTAGCTCCGGCCAAACCATCTCTAAAATTTTCCCTGAACTAGTGAAAATCGCCTTTAGACTGTTTATGAAAGCTTATCAATTTTCTGGATAGTATGGTGTAAAGAGGGAAAAATGGATTCAAATAAAAATATCTATCACTTAATATTTCTGCCATTCTCTGCCCCTGCTCAGGCCACTCAAGCCACAGCTGCATCCTATAACCGCAGCTTAAGTCTGTGAGTCTCCTACTTCACTGTACATTAGCATTACAATTAAATCAGGGTGAGAGCCCAAGGGGACCTAGCCTTCGCCTGCCTGGGAGGCTCGGTGCTTTTAGATTGCTGCTGTCTGATAGAAAGATTCTGCAAGCTACATGTGCACTTTGGATTTTCTACTAGTCTCACTCCTAAAATCTAAGAAGTCACAGTTGAAATTAATTTTAACACTATGTTATTTACTCCGATACGCCCAGAATATTATGGTTTTAGCAGGTAGTCCACGTAAAATTATTAATTGCGTATTTTATATTCTTTTTTATACTAAGCCTTCTAAATGCACAGTGCGCGGCTCCGAGAGGACTGGCCACATTCTGAATGCTCGGGGATCATGCGTGGTCCATGGCCCTCGTTCTGGACAGTGCAGCTCTAGACCCTTCTTCCTGGTGACTTGGGGGGGAACCAAGGCTGACCTCCTCAGTCAGAGGTCACAGTTCAAATGTTCAAAGTTTAAACGCCAACTTTCGGTGAGTTCTTGAAAGACGGCGCACCCTTGTCAACACCAGGAGATTGTGTCCTCTCCCTCACACACGCACGTCCTTTCCAAATTCCCTATTGATTGCTTCACCGGCATTACCGAGGCAGGAAGCAGGAATATCCTTTCATGGATGTGGTTGCCATCTTGACTGGTGTGGTTAGCACTAAATCCATTAGCATTAACACTCCCCCGTAAGAAGCTTTGGATAAGTAGCTTTAAAATTCTGGATGATCAACAAAGAAATGGATGTTCTTGGAGGAGGATGAAATTGTTAGAAGAGAAGAAGGCAGGAAGGGGGCAGAGCCGCTGAGTCACTGCACACAAAATTGATCCTGAAAAAAATACAGGGACCCAACCAAGGCTAATTGGAATCGTTGCCAGGTCTGGGGAAGCCCTGCCCTCCAATTGGCCTCATTTTCTACCTCCCACACCCCTCCCCCCCCCCCCCCCAGGCGCCTCTCTTAGACAAACTCAGGGTGTGAGCAGCCCTGGGAGCTTGATGGGCTGTGTCTGAGCCAGAGGCAGTCAATGTGTCCAAGGTAACACTAACCTTGATTCTTAGCATGTCACAGAGGTCAGTATGGATCCCACAGAGCTTCTTAAACGTTAGTGCACACACCAATCACCTGGGAACACTGGGTAAAATGCAGATTCTGGTTCTGGAGGTTTGGGGTGGGGCAGGAGACTCAGTCTCCCAGATGATGCCTGTGCTATGGCATAGCAGTGGCTGAATCTCCTCAAGGAAGATGACCAGTTACAAAAAGGAACTTGAAATATTGAAACCCAGGTAAGGTTGAAAGGACAGCAGGATGGAGGGGGACAGGTTGATAGGACTTATTGGGACGATCTCCAGGGCTTAACAAACTGAGTGACACCAATCAGAGAAAGGGACGCGGTGAGGAAGAGAGGTTTACTTGGCAGGAGAACAAGATGAGCTCTGAGTTGACTATACCAGATTGGAAGTGCCCTCCGAGAGAAAATCCCCTGAAGACCTCCCAATATGTGAGATTGCACGGAAGATGTCAGGTAGTGGAGATAAAGGGTGCACTGGCCTAAATCACTCCATGTGAATGATGTAGAAATGTGGACAGCAGGAACAATTACAAACATGAGACAGAGCCCTCAAATCCCGTGTCCTTTCCTTCTACCGAGAGGTAAATTCACCCTGTCCATTGACTTCTCTACCTTTCCAAAAACTGAACATTAACGGATCCTATGATCATTTGGGGTTGGCCTCCGAGACCCCAGGACTGGAACACCTGGCCAACGTGGGCCAACACTGTCCACCCCGAGGAGGACTTCTTTGCTGAACCTGGAGTTTCCAGGGGCCTCAGTTCTGCAACTGAACTCTCAGCTTGTCATTCCCTTTTTCCAGCTTGTAAATCTCCTCAGCACCTTAAACCAGAGGCCAGCGTTCAAGAGGACACTTTGCTTGTTGGTGAACGTAGCCACCAGGGTGTGTCCACGCCCAAACTGGCAGAATTATTTCTATATCAGTTCCTGGTTTTCACTTGACAGATGCAAGTGCTTTGGACTGACATTCGTCACTTCCTTTTCTCTGGTCTTTCTGAGGTGGAGGGGAAGACCTGTAGCCCACGCAATGTCCTCAGTGGCGAGACGTGAGATTTGGTCGATGCCAACATGTCATCAAACTATTTCTCCTAACACGTCCAGCTGCGTTACTTCCGTGTATTTTTCTAGTGTCCATGATAGCACTTTTCCATGAAGATGTACCAGCAATAATCCGGGTCAGACTCGGGAACTGCTCGCTGGAGAAGGGAAGTAAAATACTTCTTTCCAGACAGCCTGGTTTTGTGGTGCCATTAATACAGCCGTATAGTCATGGGGGAAAACAGTGCGTAATAGGGTCAGAGAGTGGTTAACATGTCAAATAATCCTCATTTTCAGTCATTATTGGTCCTCGCTGTATTGACACCGTGCCCGGCAGCGCACCGTGTGCGGAGGAAATCAATGCCTCCTGCGTATTTCTAGGTAGTTTTATGCTCTAAAGAATATCTACGTGGCAGAATCATTTGTCCTTCAAAGAAAATAAACATAATTGAGAGAAGGACGTGTATAAATATTGAAAAATACAGAAAATTAATGCCAGTAAAACATCTTTAAGTATCTGATTGCAGCTGATGCTGAATTTCTGCCAATGACATAAAATTGCAGAAATGACACAGTGTGGGAGAAGCACACTGCTCATCAAGTATGTCAATGCATCTTCGTGGCTGAGAGCTAACACGTAAGTACTGACCTAAATTTTACTGGAAAGCATTTTAAAAGCATTAAGCATATGCTGTTTACTTAGTTGATGCAATAAATATAAACATGCTTTGAGTTCACAGTAAATCTAAAGTACAGACCTTAAATAATTCCAGCATTTTAAATCAAATTGATTAATCACTAAAATACATTAGAAGAAACCATTTCAGCAAATTTTTGGTGAAAAAGGTCTTTTAGTCAAATTCAGTTCCTCCATTTCTACCCACTGCATGTGTAATTCATGAGCCTTTAAACAGTTGCGATTATAGATAGCCACGCTGACATGGGCGCTCCCACTTAGCAGGCCTGAATACTCGGCGCACCGAGCTTTTTAAATGTGAAAGCAGTCATTGCTTTGAATTCATCTTGTGATGTCATTGCCACTAAGCACTGACATCATAAATTTGAAGTGTGTGAAAGCTGGGAAGGAATATCAGCGACGTGTCTCATTTTAAATACATAACAATTAAATGATGCACAGCAAGCAGCATGTCCCGACCCATCTGTTAATGAAATGCTCTTTGCACGTGTGATGGATCATCGCTGTTTTTGTGTGTCCGAGCAGGCGGGGATTTTCATGAGACTGTGCTGGGCTTTGTGTTCAGAGTCAGAAGGAGGAGTCTTCCTATGCACATGGCGAGATTGTGTGCACAGTGTGACTGAATGTGTGCTAACAAAGGTGTGCACAGGAGGGAGCTGCATTGGCAACTCCTGGAAGGAACTGCAAAGGCACATGAAGTATTGGTAGATGCGGGGCCAAAGCTACACTCTCCTCCTCACAGACGGAAAGAAGCGGCAGCCTTTCATTATTATGCTAAAGTAACTCGAACTGGTAACCAGGGGCTTTTGCTCTTGAAAATGCTGTGTGTGTGTGTGTGAGTGTGTGTGTGTGTGTGTGTGAGTGTGTGTGTGTGAGTGTGAGTGTGTGTGTGTGAGTGTGTGTGTGTGTGTGTGTGTGAGAGAGTGTGTGTGTGTGTGAGTGTGTGTGAGTGTGTGTGTGTGTGTATGTGTGTGTGTGTCTAACTTAGAGGCTGAACATATTCCTACATAGGAATTTTACCCGTTAAATGGGGCCACCCATGTAGTCAGTCAGGATTCCTCGAGCGAATCTGTTTATTTCTGCTTTTGAAGATGGGCAATACGCAGCCATTTGGAAGAGAAATATAACAGTCCCATTTCCATTATCATCCGAGGTGTCTGGAGGACCCGCCATGGTTTACTGACTCCTTCCCAGCCCACGTGGGCCCGAGGGGGGCTTGTTGGTACAGTATTTCCTCCACTGGTCCGGGTCCCTATTAGCAATACGGGACCACCAGACTTGTCTTATCCATGTTTTTGTATTGTATGTGTCACAGTAACTGGGGTATTGAGGGAGTTGGAATGGCATTTCTAAAAAAGTTTAAAGATACTCTTGCCTGATGAGATGTTTAATTTCTAGCATGTCCTGCTCTCCCATATTCCTAACATTTTAAGCAAATTGGGCCAATTGGCAAAAGCATGCAAACAACTGACCCAAAATAGCCACACAGGATTAAAACCTTTCCTCTCAGAAAAACATGAGCTACTTTGCGGAGCTCACCCTGAACGAGACCGTCCTTCAGTGCCCACGCCTCACTCCAGACCTGGTTTCAGATCGT
The DNA here is from genome assembly GCF_000147115.1 of Myotis lucifugus. Lineage (NCBI taxonomy): Eukaryota > Metazoa > Chordata > Mammalia > Chiroptera > Vespertilionidae > Myotis > Myotis lucifugus. The sequence goes on from NW_005871482.1 coordinate 328,184, forward strand.
ATCCCTCCTCTAACTTGATATCCCATCATCCAGAATCCGTTCATCCTCCCACCCCCAGTCATTACACACTTTGATTTTTCAACTTTTTGCCATAAAATTTAAAAGCTGGTGGAACGAAGCTGTTTTAAAAATGAACTGAGAAAGTAAACGCCCTCAACCTGAAAGTCACCCTGGAATCCTACTTGGAAACCAAAGTTAAGCTGATTTAGGAGGTATATTTTAAAGTCTCATTAAGGACAGACTTATTTATTCTGATTCTGTAGAATACTATTCAAAATTCTTCCATCATTCTCCCTGATAAAGGTCCAAGTCTCTCTCTCTCTCCCTCTCTCTCTCTCTCTCTCTCTCTCTCTCTCTCTCATCTCCCACCATCCTTATCTCCCACCACTGCCCTAGCGGAGCCCCTACCCCTACATATATCCACCACCCTAACTGTATCTTGCTGCCAGAGCCTCTCCTACTGCTCTTTATACAGCTGCCATACTTTTTCCATATTTCTATCTATATATATATAAAAGCCTAATATGCTAAGTGTCTGACTGATAGGTCAACCATTCAGTCAACCGCTCAACCAGTCACTATGACACACACTGACCACCAGGGGGCAGAAGCTCTGACCAGTAGGTTAGTTTGCTGCTGGGATCTGGCTGATCGGGACTGGGGATATGAGCTGGACATGCCCTGGAGCCCTCCCGTGGTCCCTCCCCAGCCTCTAAAATATTTCTTTGAATTAATTTCCTTTTAATGTGCATGCATTCGTGCACTGGGCCTCTAGTTTTATAATAATACTCCGCACTCAGTTCTCTGCAGTGAGCGCCTACTTTATTCCACCCCAGGACTGGTTACGGCCAAGGTGCAAGGCATACGGACTCTGGACACGCATTGGCATCCACCACCACTCAGTACCAGCCACAGACACGGTCCAGGTCACCACTGTGTGTGCAGCACTGGCTGCTCCTGTCCTGAGGGTCACATGGTGGAGCACCCCACTGTGCTCTCATCTCAGGAAGGTCGGCTGTGGCCTACCCTCCCCGCAGGCACCTGAGGCCACAGCCTCTGCAGAACCGCTGTGTGTCATGATGCATAAATCTCAGGTTGTGCTTGGAGAAGCGCCATCTCATCCCCTCACCTCTCCTGCAATGTCCTCTGGGATTTTTGCTCTACACCCTTCCTCCCACCCCATCGGCACTAAACACCTCCTTCTCCTTCTACCTCTTTCCTATTTTCTCTCCCTCCCTTCCTCGGTACTTCATTTCCGCATGTATCAGAATAACCGGGAACGCTTATTAGAATCCAGTCTCTAGACCTCACCCTTAGAACTTTGGACTTAGTAGTTGTGGGATGGATTCTGAGCTTCAACCAGTTCCCAGATGATGCTGAGGTGGCTGAGCCCCACTGTTCTACAGGTTACTGGTTGCAAAGGGAGGGGCTGCATTAAGCCTGAGGGCAGCTGGGTCTGAAGTTTGGAAACAATATCCTCCCTAAACAGTGAAGGAAACCACTTTCTGAAGCCTCCAGTACAGCTCTTGATATGAGAGCTAAGAAAGAGCTAGAAATTAGGGATTACAGGGACAAAATTTTTTTTGCAAAAGTCCAAAAATATCCTCTCCCTTACAGCAAGGCACAGGGTCACTTGTGGCAGGACGAACGGGGCCATTTCAGTAGAAAGGAGGAGCAAAGGGCAGAGTCCAGGGAGTTGACAAACGAACAGGCAGTGAGGAGGGGCCAAGACAGTGAGTATAAACAAGGCTTTCAGAACCTTGACTGTGAATGGGAGGAGGCGGGGGCCTTTTCTCTTTCTTTTCCTGGGGGTCGCTTGAAGAGGGGAGACTAGCACTCTTTATGGCAATGACTAGCAAGACGGGTCCAAGGCACAGAAGAGCATTAAAAATAGATAATTTGAATTCCCTCCTGAGAGGAATGGAAGTAGACTGCAAAGCCCAGGGAGGGAAGTGCCCTGGGAGGAGAAAGACACCACACCCAGGTGACCGAAGTTGAAAGACACCACACCCAGGTGGCCGAAGTTGCAGGTGAGTTTGTGTTGAGTGAGGAGTTTAACAGGCGTTAGGCACCCCCAGGATCTTGCAGAGCCATTCTGGAGAATGAGAGGAGAATGGCCACGGGAAGACGGGGTGCTGGGAGGTCCAGGAGCCATTTGTAAAGATTTTAGTGGTTCTGTGCCTTTCCACGTTCTAGTTGGTCCCCGATCTCTTCCCAGGTTTTCTTTTATTTGTGCAACAGCCGCTAAGCCTTCCATCTCCCCAGCCTAGGGGCCCAGTAGCTTCCTGTTTCTCTGTCTCTGAGTTCACGTGCAACTTCAGGTGAGTGTTCAGTTCTTGGTCATCCAACTGCCCCTTAAATTCCCTTGTTTTAAATACTCAAATGGGCTTCTCTTCTTTGGCTGGACCCTCACTCATCCGGCACTAAGATCTTTGGTTGTGAGATCCTCCCATGTGTGTGGACAACTGAAATAGCCCCTGAGGTATTGCCAACAAGGAGTGATGGGGGGTGGGGGGGCGCTGAGGGACAAGGGACGTGATTAATGGCGAGACACTGATTACAGTCATAGATCTTGCATTTCCGGTCCAATTCAGGAAGGCCATGACAACACTGTGTAACACAAGAAAAAGGCCACGGGCACCCGGAAACCACACAAAATAAATCCTCTGCTGTGCCTCAGTGATTTAGAAATCAGGTATAAGTGTTTTCTAAAAACCCTGCAGGGGTTGTAATTGCTTAATACAATCATTACATGACTTACAGAATTATGTTTACATTGACCAGGCTCTGGAACTTCTGACAGAAAAGGTTTTTCTCAGAGCTGAACTCACTAATATTCTAGGACTTGTGAGTGATAGGGGGGAGAAAAGCTCATTTTTTCTCTCTCAGACTTTCCGCGGAACTGCAAGATTAGGTGATTTATTTCTATCTGACTGCACAGCCCTGAAGCAGAAATCTAGCACAGTGCTCTTGTTTTCCCAGAGCGTTAGGACTGTCTGGGGTAATGGTGGGTGCAGAAGTTTAAATGACAGCTCGAAGCCTCATCACCATTTCTCTTGGCTCCTAGGCAGCCCTTCGTCAGTCCTGCTGTGTGTGTGTGTGTGTGTGTGTGTGTGTGTGTGTGTGTACGCTACTCCAGTTTCTTGAGCCAGGATGTTGAGTAATAAGTGAGATAAAGTGGTGTGTGTGAGATATGATGAGACCAGCACAATCTGCTGGGTTGCAGAGCATGAAATCAGTTCACACTGATAACATACATACATGCGTGTGTGTGCGTAAATTACAGCAGACATTTTGAGGGGGAAGAAAAACTCAAAAGGAGCCAAGAAAAATTCTTCACAAGGTTGTTTCCAATAATAACAATGGAAAAAATAAAAATGTCATTAGGTATTTCATACTCAGGGTTGTTGTTTTTTTAGCTTTTTAACCTGATAAATAATGTAAACGACAGGTGGTGATTCTACCTTCGCTGTGTCAGGGAATTAATATTTGCTTAAGTGGTTTCTGCATGTTTGAGAGAATGATGTGGTTATAATGTTTAAAAGCCTGTCCCTGCACAAAATAATCTTCCATGGAAAAGATAAACAGTTATGCAGCTAGTCCTAAGTCTCTCGTTGCTTTGAATGGTACTGTGTACAAATATAGGTCCAACTGGCCCAAATAACAGGGTGTTCTTTTTTTAAAAGCTTCTAAGACAGTGGACACATTAAACAGATAGTTCTGTGTTTCTTACACCAGAGACATTTTGACAGCCGAAGAGTCACTTGTGGTTTTTGTATTTATTTTCTCCCGTAATTCATTTCTTTTTTCCAAGATATTTATTTTTCCCACAAAAGCCCTTAGGAAGTACACCATGGTGAACTTGCTCCTTCGTTGTGAAGGTTCTTTTCTCCCTGTTTAATAGGTAACTCATCTGCAGTAAAAGGGTAGCCCAAGGTGTAAATCCTTGGAGATTACTTGCGTTCAGAGAGAAGCAGATGCCCAAGTGGGACAACTAGGTCCACAGAATGCAAATGCTATTCCTAAACGCCTTTTCCTAGAAAACGAAAATGGTTGATTTCTGGCTAATGGTCATGACAGAAAGGAACATTTACCAAAATACTGACTGTTCCTTGATTGATTGTGTAAGTCTAAATTTAGAAGCTAGGAACTGCAATCTGGGAGAAATCATTAGCAAATACGTGCATATTTGCAATTCACAAATATATTTGAATTTCCAAAGTCATGCCCATCTCACCGGGGTTCAAGACTGATGCTATGTGTTTTAGCTACTTTTGTATAGATAAAAAGCAGAGATGCTTTTAAATAAGAGTTGCGAATGTTCTAGATGAACTGCCCCTGAGATCCAGTCAGGCTGGCTGCTGGGATAGCTAGGCATACTAGTACCCACCCTCAAACTGCTCTCCCACCTCCCTTCTCTATGCTTTTAGTGACCAGGGTCCTATCAGGAGGTATTTGGTAATCCTTCAATAAGTGCTCAATCACCTATTTGGTTTGACCGTAGCAAGGAGGTCATGGGCAAGGACTAGTAAGTGTCTATAATTGAAATCTAAAGCTACACAAACATGTCTGAATGTATTTCAGAAAAGAAAACAAGACAGGAGAAAGAAATCCCCATGAGCAAACAAGTGCTCGACTTGGCAGCTGAGCCTGATTAGCTGTAGGAATGGTGGGCGGCTCCCCTTGACCATCCTTGACCACCCCAACTCCTCCCTCTCCACCATCAGGGGGAGCCTGTCCCACGGAGAAAGTCAGCCTCTGCTAGAACCGGCCAGCATCCATCCCTGGAGGTCTACAGGCTCTCTATCACCCTCTGTCTCCTGCCCCTCCCATCATAAACAAAAACAAAAGCATTTGTACATAAGAAGAGCTGACAGTTTCCTAGACACCAGCGAGAGGAAGGACAAGGTGCAGAAACCCGGAGGCGCATCCTCAGAGCCTTTGGAAGTGAGAGCTCATAGATTCCCGCGGCAGAGGTCCCTGCCCAGGTGGTCTGAGCAAAGTACTGAATCAACAGCAGGCTATGCGGTGCCCCAGAGGCAACATGGAAGTCAGAGGCTCCAAAAGAAATTAACAACTGGTGCCCATGGCCCAAGATCAGCAACACACAGGCGGGCAATGGGACGAGAGAATGTGGATTTCAGGAAAGTGCCCTTGGACCCTGAGAGAGGAAGCAACCATGCCAGCCACTCAGTGACGGGGTTACACATACACAATCCTGGGGCACCTCAGAAACATTTGGAGAGAGAATATAATTTCTCCTCAAATATTTTTGGTGTTCCCAAACTCTACTTGGATGCATCGGATATATTTCTCTGTATTCCTCAAAAGCCAAGTCCAGACACTGCTGTTTCCACTCATCAAATCTTTCACCGCTTCAGTTGTGGAAGAGCAAGAAGAAATAAAACTATAATGGACACTTCTCTAGGATCAGACTATAGAGAGAGCGAAGCACGACAGGACTCTGTTGTCAAGTGTGAGCCACGCTGACGCTTAGATGACATTCAAAGTCTTCGCAGCAGACCCTGTAGTGTCTTAGCGGCTCAGAGGTACTAATTCCTTCAAGGATTTTCCTATCAAGATACTGTGTTTATGTGACATGTTTTAATTTCCAAAGAAACTTACAAAAATTTATTCACAATACTCTATCAAAATCTGGGTTGTTATTGTTCACTATGTAGATCAAAAAAATTTATAAGAAGCAAAATATTCAACTCAGGCTATAAAACAACTAAAACAGATTAGTATATGACAGTCAAACTACCCACTCTACACTCTCTTAAACTCTTCTACTGAGATTTCTCTACCTTATCTTGCCAGGTATCTTTGGAAATGCTTGAGGAAATGTTTTCTCTAATCTTTTAACAAAGAAAAAAAGAAAAAAGGGGGGAGGGAAAGGAGAAAGGAGAAGGAAAAAAATAGAAGAAAGGAGAAACTACTAAACATTAAAATTCCATTTTCCCCTTCAGCACTTTTCTTATAGTTACTTAGATGAATCATTTAAATATTTGCCATTCATAAAACCCTGAGTTTCATTTCCTGAAAGGATAGTCCTGTTGGCAGCGACTCAAAATTTTTAAAAAGAGTAAATGGCCTTAATTTTTACAAAGAAAACGCAATTCCTCTTTTATTCAGCGACAGTCCCAGGTGGAGTGAGTATGAAGCATGAAGGCCCTTCAGAGGCGCAGGAGCTCTGACTGCACCCGCTTCCATGGTAACTATCACCCAGTTACAACGGGCAGCTGACTAACAACATTCTATAAACATGATACTAACAAGTTTATATTCTGTAATTTCCTTTTTGTAAGTTTGGTACAGTGTCCAATTCTTTATTTGACTCTTTTGTTTATGATTTTGGAGTCTTTTACTTATTTTTTGTTTTAAAAACCTTTAAACCTTCCATAGGCTTTGGAAAGAGCCTAGGCCGGGGGTTCCCCACCTTTTTTGGCCACGCCCCCCTTGAGCATCTCTAACATCCTGATGCCCCCCCACCCCCGCCCTGACATATGATTCTTATTATTCAAAAAGTGACTCCTATTCACATGGAGGAAACCTAAAAGGCCATGAACTTGGTCTAAACAAGCTTCCGAAGAACATGGCATCCATGAAAGAAAAAATAAAAGATCAAAAGGACAGTGGAAGCCCTGAGGAAGAAATCACTAAGAAATTGTTAAATAATAATAATAATATGAAGTGATATGAAAAAAATAGCAAATAAAGTTTCAAAACATACAATACAGAACTGAAATGCATGAATATGTCACTATATATATATATATAATACCTATTTTTTCTGTACCTGAGGCCTCTAGAACCATAAGAAATGCAAAAAATTCACTGTGAATAACTCATTCTCAAATTGCCCCCTTAAATATCAAATAGTGCCCCACGTTGGGAACCACTGGCCTAGGCTGTGCCTGACGGCTCTCTCATCCCTAGAATCTTCGTAACAATGGACAAAACAGGAAGCCCAGCCATACTCAAAGAATTTGTCAGCAGGTTATGTGCTGTAATTTAAAGGCCCTTTTACCCTAAAACATATTTCCTGGTGGTCTGCCACCATTTAGTCATTCTGTTATTGGTAAAGATGAAAATATTTCTCCACTCCACCAGCCTCCATGGGCATAAATAGATAATAAATAAATAAGTATCTGTTACCGACACTGCATTAACAAATTACTCCAAATTTTAGAGATTTAAACAATTGTAAACATTTATTCTCCAGTTTTTATGGGTCAGAATTTTAGGAACAGCTTCACTGGCTGGTTCTGGCTTCAGTTTCTCTGAGGTGACAATCAACAAACACATCAGCCAAGGTCAAGGTCACCTGAAGGGTGACTGGGGCTGGAGAACTAACTCTCCTGCAAGGTGGCTGGGGAGACCTCAGTTCCCTGCACATGGACCTTTTTTTCCCGCAGGCTCTTGCTTGCCCTCATGACATGGCAGCTGGCTGCCCCAGATAAGATGATCTGAGAGAGCAAGGCAGATGTGAAATATCTCTTAGGACTCACCTTGGGGGTTACATACAGTTCCCTCCACCATATTCTATTCGTTAAAAGTGAACCACTGACTGTAACAAAAGCCCACATTCAAGGGGAGGGAAATAGTCTCCACATTTTGAAGAAATGATTGATGGACACATTTTTAACTACCACTCAGAGTATGTAAGAATTCCAAAGAATTGTCCTTAATGAAGACAACGCTGAAACTCAGATCAGGAGAGCCTAAGCATTGTCATTTATTTCTATGAGCAAACACAAACCTGTCTGGAGGGCCAGAGACCCCATTTAGAAAAGAACCACTCATTCTTAAATATGCACATACATTTTTAAGAATGGAAAGTCTTCCTTTTGAAATAACACCAAGCTCAATTCTTCGGTGACCTTGGAATTACATTATTTTTCAATAATTTATATTCATTGATCAGCTGAACAGTTTGACACTTTATTTATGGGCCACCGTGATGGATCACATCTGTTCCCAAAGTAAAGTAAACAACTTCTCGGTTTGGATAATTAGAGTAAAAGCCCGCAGTCTTTGATTATATTTTCTTTTATGCTGCAGGAATATTTCAACTTTGAGGGTATATTTTTATCTTTCGTTAGTTAAAAAAAAATTAGACACAAACCTTGAGTAGATCATGATATATATCATTAAAAACCTAAAACATAGTTGATAATAATAAATATATGAATTGCTATTTACGTATGTGATAATGTTTTTACTTTTTTCCTTAAAAGCATCAAAGATTTCTTCCTAATTGGTGATGGCGACAATGTCGTCTATGTACTATTTGTCTGAGGGAGAGAATGAGTGTGTGCATTCACGCATGTGTGTGCGTATATGGAAACAGAGGGCTAGGTCTCACCGTCCATGCTTTGGACGTCATGGGAAGTTTAACCCACTGGCCTCTTGCAGTTGAACTTCCAGCAAAGTGGCTGCATCAGCAGAACACTGACAAACGCAAGTGGAACGCCTCGTGTCCCGAGTTATGTCCTACCCACACAATGTAGCGCTTTGCAAACACATACTGAGTGTGATCGAGCTTCTCTGAGAACCATAGCTTGTTAGCCCCTCAGTTACACAGAAAGGAATCCACCTTCACATGTTCTTTGGTTGGTAAGCATTCCCACCACGTCATAACACTAAGGCCCCTCCTGCCTATCCGAGCTCGCCGGCCTCTGAGATTGTTTAAGTACAGTAGGTCCTCGGGTGACTCAGAGATCCGTTCCTACGGTGATGTAATGCGATTTTCGCCATAAGTCAGAACCCACCTCCATAAGCACCTACGTCACTCACATGGAGCACAGACACAGCAGTAATGAAGGGAAACAGTAAAAAAAATTAAAAGAAAGATAACAATTCCTGACCTTTGTAGTAAATAAATAAGAAACATAAAGCACATAAGTACATACGTCGAAATGATGGAACTTTCTTTTTATAAATAAATGGAAGATGGCGACGTAACCACGAAACGACCTACGTTGAGTCTGACGTAACCCGAGGACTGCCTGTATACATAACTTAAGGCCAAATATTTTCTTCCCAAATATAACACTGAAACATCTTGATGTCTTGAAAATTGAAAATTAAAACAGTTTAGTTGGCCCGGCCGCATGGCTCAGTGGCTGAGCGTCGGCCTATGAACCAGGAGGTCGTGGTTTGATTCCCGGTCAGGGCACATGCAAGTGTTGTGGGCTCGGTCCCCAGTGTGGGGTGTGCAGGAGGGGGCCGATCACTGATTCTCTCATCATTGATGTTTCTATCTCTCTCTCCCTCTCTGAAATCCATAAAAATATATATTTTTTAAAAACACAATGGTTTAGTTGTAGGAAATTTCTATGCTCCTCTTTTGCTCCTTTTTCTTCTCCTTCGAATCCATATCCAATAAATGGCTTGGCCGTGGGGGAAGCACTTGATTGAGGTTCATGAGCCAGAACTGGATACTTTTTGCCTCAAAAATGCTTGTGAAATCATCTGTTATCTCCATCTGCATTCTTGTGCCAGGTGCCTGCAAGGACTCCTGCATATCGAGTGCCAGATAATCTTTTGAAATGTTAATAATTAAGAGATTATATATTTATACACATATACACGCTTACATATATTATATACAAGGAGATAAGATAGAAAAGATCTCCTCGTCTTTAACATTATTTTTCATCTAAATCTGTCCTTCCATGCTTAACTGATCTGACACATTGAACTACATTTTTTCTGACTCAGGCAATGGAGAGCAATGAGCCCTGCTTCACGAAGTACTGGGAGAGACAGAGATGATGCCAGGTGGTCCGTAAGCCAGCGGGGGCTGCCCCCCCCCCTCCCCGTGGACAGCTAGAGTTAACCCTCGCTCTTCAGAACGCCATTCATCGATGCAGCTGGGAATGGACTGTTGAGAACACGGGAAAACTCGGGTGCAAAGGGCAGCCGGAGAGGGCTCACTTGTCCTTAAAACAGCTCCTGCAGCAGGACTTTGCCCCGTCCTGGTCCCACCTCCTCCAAGCTCTGCCCGTTGCCCGTTCAATGGCGATGGCCTACGTGTCAGCGCGCCCTGCGGAGCTCGCAGAGGAGGCTTTGAAAGCACAGACCGTCCGGTTCATTGCTGAGCCAGGGGAGCCGACAGGGTACATCCTGGCCCACGTCCCAAGGCCTGAGAGCCGAGAGCACCGATGTCCCCACTCGGCAGACAGCAGAGGCGCCCTTCCCCGACCTGTCTGTTCTATTGAGGCCCCAACAGGCTGAAGGCCGCCCACCTGCATTGGTGACGGTGATCTTACGCACTCTCTCTAGCCATTCAAAATGTTCATCTCTTCTAAAAATACCCTCCCAGACACACCCAGAAATCATGTTTTACCGGCCACCCGGGTGTCCCTTAGGATAGTCCAGTTGACACATAAAATTCACCATCATAAATGCGAATTAATTAGTTAATAAATAAATGTTGGATCCTGAGGGGCAGTGCTGGACAAAGGGTGGTAACCATGGCAGGCGAAGGGAGAAGGAAAGAAAAAGGGAGAAAGTGTTGCAGGATCGCCAGCAGTGCCGTGCCCCCCCCCACCCCCCCAGAACAGATCGAACATCAGGGAAAGCTCTGCGAACTCGGTCGCACAGTAGGGCCGCGCTCCCTCCGCAGGTTCCAGGGAAGAACCCTTTGCCTCTTCTCGCTTCCAGGGGCTGCTGGCCCTCCTTGCTGTTCCTTGTCTTGTCCAGTGACCCTGCCCCTTACCGAGGTTTCACTGTGCCGCTTCAGTTACCTTCGGTCAGTGGTGGTCCAAAAATATCAAATGGAAAATTCCAGGGAAAAAAAGGATAACTGTAAATCATGTGCCATTCAGAGCAGCCTGCTGAAATCCCGCTGTCTGCTCTGTCCCACCTGGGGCGGAAGCACCCCTCCTCCAGCAGCTCCGCCGCCCTGCATGTGCTGTGCACCCATCCGTCCCTTAGGAGCCAAACCAGTTATCAGATCCACGTGGTGTCCCAGTGCTGGTGTCCAAGTCACCTTATTCTACTTAATAGTGTCTTGTTCACCTCCCTTCATCCATCATGGAGGCATGGTGTCATCTCACAGCATCGCAAGAAGAAGGGCCAGTCCAGTACAGTAAGATGGTTTGAGAGAGAGGCCACATTCCTGTTGCTTTTATTACAGTAGATTGTTATAATTTTCCTATTTTATTATTAGTTACTAGAGGCCTGGCACATGAAATTCGTGCACGGGTACAGTCCCTAGGCCTGGCCTGCCATCAGGGCCATCTTCCCCAGCTGTCCACGGCCAGCCCCGCCCCCACCGCCACCCACCCCCAGGTCCCCATTCGCCACTGGGAGATCATAGCCTGCCGGCCGGGGGAAGAACCAAGAGGTCAGCTGTTCCCACCCACTCGCTGGCCCCACCCCTGCTGCGGGTCACCTTCTGTGTGTGGGGTGACCGGCGGGGCGGGGGCCTTGGCCTGGTGCCACCCATGTCCCCTGCCACTCACCCCTGGTTCCCGTTCACCATCAGGCAAGGAGAGCCTGCCAGCTGGGGAAAGGGACCGAGAGGTGGTCAGTGCGCCTCATAGTGACTGGTCAAGCGGTCGTTCTGGTCATTCCGCTGTTAGGGTCAATTTGCATATTACCCTTTTATGATATAGGATTGCTGTCAATCTTTTACTGTGCCTAATTTGTAAATTGAACTTTACCGTAGGTGTGAATACAGGGTGGGGCAAACGTAGGTATGCAGTTGTGAGCTTGGAAAACAGTTTGTTCTTATATTATTATTTATTTATTGTTGTATTATTTTCCATATGAACAACTATAGATCAACTTTTGCCCCATCCTATATAAAGAAAACCTATAGTATATATGGAGTTTGGCACTACCCTCAGTTTGAGGCATCCACTGGGGGCCTGAGAAGGTACCCCCCACAAATAACGAGGCTCTACTGTAGCTGCATTGCTCCAATCCCACCTCTGTCTCAGTGTCTCTGGGTCCAAGTCTCCCTCTTCTTATAAGGACACAAGTCATTGGATTTAGGGCCCATCCTAATCCAGCATGACCTCATCTTAACTACATCTGCAAAGGCCCAATTTCCAAATAAAATCACTCACACGTTGTAGGGGGACATAAATTTTGGGGAGGGACACTATTCAACCAGGAAGAGTAGATAAACCAACATAAAAACTAGCCTATGCTTATTGGTTGGCCCTCGCCACTTACAAGCTTCCCTGTGGTGGCCTATAATGCCTGCATCACCAGAAAGGGGGAATGATGCACATTCAAGGCGGATGTAGACTCCAGGGCAGGCAAATCTTAGAGAAATGGCCTTTTACTCTCTGTCAAATTTCACCAGCAGAGACTGATGGACAACTAAACCTGATTTAAGATTTTTAAATTCAAAATAATATTTCTCCAAATAAATGGCTACAAATGTTCATGGAGATTTGTGCTGTAGAACAGCTACGTGGTTTAACTGGGGAACGTGGCAGCCCACGGAGACCAGGGCAAGCCCAAGCTCCGCCCCTTCCATTGGGCAACTGACTCTCTGTGCCTCCGTTTCCTCCTCTGTCACGTGAGGGCAATAACAGAATCTCCTAACATTGGTATAGGATCTAATGAGTTGGAAAGTATGAAGTGCTTAGAAAAATGTCTGCAAGCAAGCAGCACTCTCTAAAAGTTAATCAAGCTTATTAGAGCCCTAGCCGGTTTAGCTCAGTGGATAGAGCGTCAGCCTGTGGACCAAAGGGTCCCGGGTTGATTCATGTCAAGGGCACATACATTGGTTGCAGGCTCTTCCCTGGCCCTGGCCCTGGTCGGGGCTCCTGCAGGAGGCAACCAATCGATGTGTTTCTTTCACATCGATGTTTCTCTCTGTCTTTCCCTCTCTCTTCCACTCTCTAAAAATCAATGGGACAATATCCTCGGCTGAGGGTTAACAACAACAACCAAAGATGATTAGGAAACTTCAGGGGGAAACATTCATATTGAGATCACCATCACGATGATTAATACCTGTGTGTTGCTAAGTTCTTTTATGACAAACATTTTCTTAAATGACAGTTTCCTTGCTAATCATTAATTTGGAGAAAAGAAGAATTCACCATTATTATAGCAACAGCTAAGCCCAGAGTGCAATTTTAGATTGAGATGGTTCAACTTTTTTGGTTTCTATGGAGATTATCTACTGAATAGTTTACTTACTGCCCGGAGCTGTCAACGCATGCTGTTTAATTTATAAAGCTCATCTAAACCTCTATGGGGGGAAAAGCCACCAATATTTCTCCAAACTTACTGGGATTTATTTTCAGTGTCAGACGAGACATAATATTTATTATGATTCACCTCAGCTTGATGACATTTCATTTTTCTTGTTGAAGAAGATGTTCCAGAAAAAAAAAGAGAAAAAGCTCCCCCCCTCCTCAGTCTTCTGGTTGCCTCGGAACAGATGAGGGGTCTGCTCTTTTTCAGCGTTTCAATAGCAAGAAGTGTTTATGTTTCAAGACGAAGCCCCCACCGAATATTTACAAAATTTGTTGCGAGGTGTTGAACAATAAATCTCAAGCTGGAAATCTACATCAAATATAAGAGAAAAACCCATTTTAAAAAAAGTGTAAAACAAAAAGTCAGAAGTAAAAGGGTAAATATTTTAAAGGCTTATTTAAATTCTTAAGTGTCTTTCTTATAAATAACACATAAAACTTATTTTATCAAATGTTCTGTAGCCTCGTCATTCAGAGTGTAAGACACCGAGTTATCTCAGAGACGAGGGACGCAAGGCTTAGATTATTAGAACTTTAAAGGTATCAGAGGGTTTAGCACATCAATAATGCATATGAAATTTTAGTTTTGAAAAGTAAATCAGATCGTATATTTTGAGCTTTTATAGAGGAACTCATACCTGAAAATATTTTTTTTGTAAATAGTAGTGCGAAAAATCGGATTCTTCATTCTAACACCTCAATGGAGGTTTGAGACGGGCTTAGAAAATATCCACTGAATATTCTAAAGCAGTGATATTGAGTCAAATTTTCAATGTTAAATTTGTTGTATAGTGATCATATATTATAGGCATCATTCCCTCATTTTAAACTCACATTTCTGGTAAAACTGTACCCTACACACACACACACACACACACACACACACACACACAGCAATTTAAATACCTTAGACCACTATTTACTAAGTATTTTGTATCCTTAAACGTTGTGGCTCTCAGATTATTCCAGGACTTGCATTTCTTCTGAACCAGGAAAATTAGTAGCTTTGCAGCAAACGCTTGTTGACACAATAAACTGATTAACAGTACAGACTCTCTTAATTGCCAAATAAATAATAAATGGATGGGAGTGAGTTGACACAAATGGAAACCTCATAAAAATTTCACGTTATGTCATGTTTCACATTTACTAAAAAGAGGGAGCGGCAGAGAGAGGGAGGTTGGGGAGGAAAAACACTGAAAACAAAGAGGAAGGCTTGAAGCACATCTGTATGGAGCCCATTAAATAGTGTTTTATCTTTTTAAATCGTGTTTTATCTTTTTACTTTTGTTTGTTCCTAGAGAACAAAACAATAGATAAAGAAGATAGTTTATCTGTATCACTGTCATCCCAAACTGGCCTGATAAGGTGGCCCTCCAAAAACTCAATCCCCAGGGAAATGGTAGATTCTGAGGCTGAGCACAGCCTGGCCTTTTGTCTTGGCACACACCCCCCTCCACACCCCATCCCAGCCCCCCACCCTCAGCAGTCACTGGGAGGAGTTAATAAATGACCACGCCATTTCAGCAACAACTTGTACATAATTCATTTCCTAAACAATAGAGCATGAAAAATGACACTCACGCTCTACCTTCCCTAAGAAGGAGTAAGTGAGGCTCCTATTATGGGTATTCAGAGTTGTTCTCTAATTAAACATATTTCTCTCGGAAATACATTTGTCACTTTCTCTGCACTGTTTGCTCATGCATCAGCTCACTCAAACTCGCCCTGCCAGGGTCAACTCCTATCAAAAGCGAAAAGTGAAACTTAAGCACTAGCTGGGCGTTTTGAAATCAGCCCAGGAGGCCCGGGCTTGCCGGGAGCAGGGAGAATTGGATGAGGAGCCAGAAGAAGTCGGCTCTGGGTCTTGTGCCTGTTGTGTTTCCAACCAACCAACCCTGTGCGGCTGCCAGTAGCTTGCTTGCCTTCTCTGAGGCTCCCCGCTCTGAAGCAGTTTGCCCATGGAACATGCTCGTGTGCATTAGCCAAATCAAAGCACTGCTGGGAGGGGGAATGAGTTGCTGTTTGTGGAGACCAGAAGGCATGCACGTGGCCAAGAAGATAGCTGTGCTGAAGGACCAGAACCATGGACCAAAACGGCCTGTGTTAAAAAAATAAAAATAAAAAAGCAGGCAGAACCTCAGGTATCCTTGATCTGGCGTGGACTCGTGGCTTTTATGACGCAGATCCATGTTTCCGGAAAAGCCGGTCGCCTGGGATGAAAAGCCGGCCTTCTCCAGCGTGAGCAGCCCTTTTCCTGCGGCTGCGATGGTGCAGACGCGGCTCCTGCTTGCTAAGCAGTGAATCACAGGCCGACACACAGCAGTGACCTCATCCCAGCATCCCTCGGCCTGCTGGCAGCCAGGACGCCTATCGAAACTAGAACGTCTTTGCAGAAGAGCCTGTCATTTTTCTAGTAGCTACATTTGGAGTGAGTGTTTTCTCTTCCCTGAGTTATGGTGGCCTTGTTCTAAGCAATCCGCTAAGAACTCAAATATTTAAACAAGAAATGGGACACACGGAGCCCCGCCTGCCAAGCGGGGCTGGTTGTGGGAACACTGCAGCGAGCAGTACCTGGAAAATTCTGAGCTTACTCACCGATGTGTGTTTTTGGTTTACAAGTGCATGGCCAATCATGCAAACCAAACAAGGAAACTCAAGTGTAAGTGTCCCTTAAATAAATATGTTCAAGTTTGCCGTCTCTAAAGCAGCCATGGACAAAACTATACTAAAATAGAGAATTCTTCTCAGTCAAGATGCCCCACAAATTTTGGAGCAACAGAGCGGCTTCCTGCCTCCTGGGAGGAGCTGAAAGAGTGAAGTTTTAATCACAGTCTCAATTTGAAATGTGTTTTTACTCAGCCTGTACACTTAATTAGACCAACAAAGACAGACGAATTTGAGGGTGTCCCCAAGCAACTTGTATTTTATGCTTTCCATATTTTCCTCTTTGAAATCTTATGTTCGAACTTATTTTTTTAATATATTTTTATTGAGTTCAGAGAGGAAGAGAGAGGGAGAGAGAAACATCAATGATGAGAGAATCATTGATTGGCTGCCTCCTGCACGTCCCACACTGGGGATCGAACCCACAACACTCACATGTGCCCTGACCAGGAATCAAACCGTGACCTCCTGGTTCAGAGGTCGACACTCAACCACTGAGCCACACTGGCCAGGCTTATGTTCGAATTTATATAGTCTGCTAATAATGAGCTAGCCAGAGGAGCACCTATTTGAATGAATACACAATCCAAGTTAGTGGATCCAATTTCAATAATGGGGTTTTACCATACATTATTTTCTTTGAACAACTCCTGGAAATTGATTAGGTTGTCAATGTAAAGAATTTGAAGTGATTCTGCTCAACCTTCTAAGAGGTGCTAAGGGGGTCCTTCATCTCCTCACACTTCGGGGCCTGGGCTCTGGGGAAGGACAGAGTCCAGCCACCTCGTCAGCTGGCTGTCATCTAAGGAATTGCGGGCACAGGGCCACACCAGAGGGACACAGAGCTGACACTGGGCCAACTCAGCATAGCTAAGGTGTGGGCTCTACTTCCATTTCCATAAACCTGCTTCCAGAATGGCTGGGTGCTAACCTCACACTCTGCAGTGATGGCGAACCTTTTGAGCTCGGCGTGTCAGCATTTTGAAAACCCCTAACTTAACTCTGGTGCCGTGTCACATATAGAAATTTTTTGATATTTGCAACCATAGTAAAACAAAGACTTATGTTTTTGATATTTATTTTATATATTTAAATGCCATTTAACAAAGAAAAATCAACAAAAAAAATGAGTTCACGTGTCACCTCTGACACGCGTGTCATAGGTTCGCCATCACCGCTAGGGCCTCCAGGTTCCACAGACCACACACCCGCACTACCTTCCCGACCCCGAAATAACCGAGACCCTCCTCTGCCATCCGCCGCCCCTACAGCGGCCTCCTCGGGGCCCCTTGGCGCGGGGGTTTCTCTGTTAAAGCTCATCCAGTAAAAGAAGCGAATGGATCCCTGCAAGGAGGCGCATCCAAGGCTCTGCCAGACAACGCGCGGAAGAGAGCGGAGTGACTGCAGGCCCCACCGCATCCTGGTGAGAAATGAGGCGACGGTCAAGGGCAGGACAGGTGTGTGTCCCAAGGTTCGTACCATCCCTGAAAATGGTCAGATGGCGCACATCCTGGCAACTTTAATCCACAGCTATGATTTCTTGGCCTCAGGGTGGGGGGGGGCGGGGGGGGGTTGTGTTTAAATGTGTACACATGCCTGACTGACTGTGCACAGTGTGTGTGTGTGTGTGTGTGTGTGTGTGTGTATGCGTGTGCGTGTTGACCAAGAGCTGGTTGGATTGGAGTTTTTAATCAGTTACTTTACATCATGTAAATACAACCTCACGCCACCTCCCCCTCCCTGCTCAGTCTGAAGAAGCAGATGAGCTTCGCTGAAGGATTCTCCTGCTTTTTCTATGCGCAGCGCTAGCCAATTGCGGAAATGCGGAAAGAAAGGTGACGCCCATGTTAGGGCTAAAGGTCTGTGTCCTCCCTAAGCCCATAGGTTGAAACCCTCCATCCCCCCAACGTGATGGTATCTGGAGGCGGGCCCTCTGGAGGCGGGCCCTCTGCGAGGCCCTCAGGCCCGGGGTGGAGCCCCCTTAATGGATGCGAGGGCTGCTAAGAGACCTGAGAGCTTCCTGGGAACCAGGAAGAAGACTCTCCCAGACGCCAGGTCTGTGGCCTCCTGGACCTGGGACTGCCCAGCCCTGGACCGATGAGGAATCAGTGATTCTCGTTCCCGTCACCCAGGCTATGGAGTCTGTGACGGCTGGTGGAAGTGACTGACACAGGGGTTACTTCTCCTCCCTCAGTGACCAGAGAAATCTTCAGTGCTCCCCGGTCTCTTCATTTTTATGAAGACATATCTCAGTAAAAAGTTCAATTCTGAAAAGACTGCTGACTTCAATCGGAACTCCAAACGTCCCAAGCGGACATTATTCATGGGTCCATGTTTGCAAACGCAGCTGCCTGCTAGGCATATATCAGAAAAGAAGACACTCCATTTTCTTCTCAAATGTGATAGCGATCACAGGAGTGACTTCAGCATCCAACATGGGGACAAAAGGCCAAATAATTCTGTACGCAATGACTTAATTTTAGCAAAGGACCTAGGAGAAAATGCCAATTATGAAAATAATTCAGAAAACATTTGTAAAAAAGTTAAAATTTCAAGGGAACCTAATGGTGTAATTCTGCCCTCCTATAACCTATTCTACTCAAAAAGATCGCTTTGGTAAGAAGCAAGTATGTCTATGTAAAGAAAGAGGAAATACTACAAAATGCGACAGAACAGGTGTAATAAAAAAATAGGTAGCTGAGAACATCTCTGCTCTGTGGGGTGCACCTGCCCCCAGGATGCAGCCCTGCTTCTCCCCCTCAGGCATCCTCAGCTGCCACCATCTATGGCACAAAGATTTCTAGAACAAATAGCCCTCAAAATGTGTACGGAATCCGCTTCCGCTGGAGGTAAGAGAGGCCACTGCATCGCCAGAACAAGCGCCCGCTGTTACCGAAAAGAACCAGATCGAGAGCTTGGAACCTGATCGGCAACGTGGAGCCACAGAGAGAGGGAAGCAGCGAGCAGGAAATTTGAGCTGAATAGTTTTCCCAAAAATAGACTCTGTAAACATGAGTGAGAACACGACTGAATGCTCATGTGTGCAGCATGTCTGACACAGGGCGTGCCACGGAGGAGGCGACCAGAAAGGCCAGTCTGCTGCTCCTTCCTTAGATCTTTAAATTACGTGGTCTAACTTGAGATGTTTCTCTCTCCCCTTCTCTCTCTCTCTCTCTCTCTCTCTCTCTCTCTCTCTCACACACACACACACACACACACACACACACACCACAGACCTTCAAATGAAAGAAGAAATCGTTATTTTCCCCCTGTAACATATGAAGAAATAGAGAAAGAACAACTTAGCAGGTTCATTGCAGTCACACAGCAAATCCTAGTGGCAGAGCCTGGCCCAGATCTTCAGATTACTGCCTGTGGCAGTTTTCATCATTTTACACACATTAAAGCAGCTGCAAACATTGCACTCCAGATGGAAGAAAAATAACAATAAAGCTGAAGGGCTTCTTCGATTTGAGAACATTGGGGAGCACCAGTTGTCACAACAGTCCAGACGTAATGAACATGAACAAGTCGCCCAGATGGGATGATAGCCATGTCAGTATTTCTTTAAGAAACCTTCGATGTGAAACTGAAAAGTTTTTTTTATCACAATATATAATTTCTCATGCAAATCCTCACTGAGTTGCAGGTCTGATGGGTTGCCAGCACAAGATGCCATCTATAAAATGAATGTAGAGATAACCAGAGAGTTTTGCTTCAATTCTCAGTAATTAGAGAAAATGTGGCAAAATGCAAAAAAAAAAAAAAAAATTAAGGAAAAGAACAAGCATCAGCTATTAGGAAAGGAAGCGAGGAATGTATCAGAAGAAATCATGACTCACTAATAAGGATGTATCTCTAAGAGGGCTGGGAAGAGGGGGCATTAGGAGATATAATTTAGGCAGATGCTTAAAGGAACTTCCGTAAGAGCATTTAAAAAGAACACAGCTTAGCTACCAGGGGTGAATAGAGCATTGGCTTAGATTCTAGAAACCAGATCTATCTGAATTCATTCCTGGTTGAAAACTCAACAATCCCACAAGTCTTTGATCTTCACGTTTCCTCCCAGCCCCAGGATTCAGAGAAATGGGAAGAGTAAGTAAAACCATGAGCAGCGATGTGAAAAACGAGGTCACCAAGAGATCGATGATGGATTGTACCTTATTGAACTTTGGTTAAATAATTTGTAAAAAGAGTTGCACCGTGAAAGCGCCAATCTCTGCGTTTATATTAAAACCCTGAGCATAAACAACTTTAGGGAATTGTAGTTAGGGGGAAATAACTTCAAATATATTTATAAGAGGAAGAATTCTAAGCTCTTAGCTACAAGAGAAGAAGAAGAAACAGGTGTCAATGCACCCCATCCCTTACAAGTTTCAGCCACGGGACTTCTATGCTAAAAATGGTGGTGACGAATATATTTTCAGTCACTGAGTGCCAGGCATTGTGCTAAATTTTCGACATGCTTCATCTGGTTTAACCCTCTCACAGAAACCCTCTTAGAAATGGGAATTATACTTTCACAAAATGTAGGTGCATGCCTCTCTGAGCTAGTGAAAGCAATGTAGAAAATTCTAACATAAAATGTTAAACAACAGACCACTTTTATAATCAAGAGATGGAAATGTTTTCTTTGGAGACATCTAAATGAATTTGGCAGCTCCTTTCACTGAAGAAAGATAAGGATTGCTAAAATGAGGAACTAAGATTATAAAATAAAATCTATGTGCTCACAGAACCGCAGAATGGAGCATCCAAAGAATATTCAATTCAATTGAATTAAAACATAAAAGAACAAGCATCCATGACAGTGGTAGGTATCAAACTTCACGATTTCAATATTTGGGAGCGACCAAAGCTATCATTAATTTCAAAAATAATTTGGATGAATTAATTTTTGATAAAAGGTGGGGACTTTTGTGATTTTTTGATTTGTCCATTTTGAAAATAATTCTTAGACCCTTCCAAGTTCTGGGCACTGGGAGATAGTGGTGCAGTTGCAGTCCGTTGAAAGTTGAGCAGATGGTCAAAGAGATACCATTGCCACCAGGAGGGTGTAACTGGTCGTTGCTCCCCATAGCCCAGTGCTGATCCTCAGTCTCGCATATGAGAAATCAGACTTCTTAGCAAATCACAGTGACTGTCGGAGTAGAATCACTTGACCAAAGTCATTATGACCAACGTTAAAACCGAGGTGCCCGTTCTCACACACACACTCGCCCACGTAATATGAGACATAAATGCTCACGTTGTCATAACTCAGTAGCTATTACAGCCATCAGTTATCCTCAGAACACTGCTCGGTAAACGTGGAATCATAATGAAGGGAGTTGGGCCGGACTTTCCTTGGCCTGACTGGTGATTGGATGAGGACAAGTCATCATTTGTGTCTACTGCTCTGGTCAGTCTTCAAGGACGTTGCAGTCTCACCTGTGTCAGCTCAGAAGCCTTTCTGCCTCTCGTCCCTTTTCTCGGGTCCATTCCATCTGGGTTTGTAGCTCGTTATTCGGAGGGCAATCACTTGTTGCTTATTCCAAGTTCTATTTATTAACTCGCTTCTGCTCACATGAGAAAGACACTATCCTGCGAGACCAGGAGGGCTTCCTGTCATTCCTAAGAAAGAGACTACACCCCGGGCCAGCTGCAGCGTTGCTGCCGGGGTGTGTGTTATCATCCTAGATATCAGGGCAACTTGTGCTCAGTGACACAGACAAGAGTCCAGGAAGCCACCAGGGGCCAGTGGAGCAGCTGTGCTCTGAAGTCAGGGTGCTGCCTCCAGGCTCCATCTTGCTTCCTCAGGAGCAGGTTGCCCTTGCAGCTCACAGAGCATCCCGTCCCCACCTCAGGGTCCCTCGTTACAGCCCTGAGCTCGGTGTAAAGAGATACTACACCCAAGAATAGACCCCTTTTCACATGACAAAGCAAATGGTCTAAGCAAAAATTACACGTGACTCCACCATATATCTCATAACTACTTATTTCCTTTCATGAATTTTAAATGGCGTAGAATCTGATATGGCTGAAAGGGACAGAGTTCTTAATGCGTGTGGCGATGCCCATTGTCTGACTGGTGGGTGAAGTTTCTGATGGGATTTTCTTCAGAGGCAGACAAATGGTCATGGGGTCCAGTGTGCCATCCGATGGCCCAGGGAGTGTTGCCATGGAAACCTGAAATTGACACCCAAACGAACACTTGCATCGACATTTTAAGAGTCTTAGAATCTAAAGTTCATCTTGTGTGGGGAAACTATGTAAAGGAAAGGCCTCCTGTGGAGGAAGCCACCACCAGCACCTAACTTCATGTTAAAAAATGAAGTCTCACTGTGCGCATTTTAATTGGCGCAATGGAAGTATCATCTACACACTCCATGCCACTCAGCCACATTGAATCATGATTTAATCCGGTGAAGAAATCAATCAATAGACCAGCAAGGCCCACTAAGAAAGCTGAGACTATTCAAGACCAGAACACAGGTGGGCATCATGGGGCCAGGAGAACCGAAGTAACTCCCTATAGCCTGCATCTCGGGGGGGGGGGGGGGGGGCGGGGGGACGACCATGGTGTGCCTGGGCTGGGCAGGAAGCATCTTGCAACGCCTGGAGGTAGAGGCTGGGAGACTCTGGCACCACACCCCCTCTGCAAACTCTGGCATTTTTTCCTCTAAACCAGTGGTTCTCAGCCTCGGCTGCACATTAGAATCACCGGGGAGTCTTTTTAAAATCCTGATTTCTGGCCCCCATCCTCCGGAAATTCTGTTTCTTTGTTTACTAATGTTGTGGCCCCACCCCATAACAAAGAAACAGAATTTCCGGAGGATGAGGCCCAGAAATCAGGATTTTAAAAAGATTCCCAGGTGATTCTAATGTGCAGCCAAGGTGGAGAACCGCTGCTGTAAATCCTAGGAAGGCCAAGGGCTCTTTGAATCAGTCCGGAGCCTGCAGAGGGCCCTGTGCTGCCCTAATGAGGGCGGACCCTCATGCCTGCGGTGGTTCCTCTAAATGTCTCTCCTTTGCATGTTGGGCTATGGATTCACCCAGGTAAGCAGATGCTGAATCCTGGGCTAGGGACATAGGAACCGATTTGCTAAACAAATGATCTGTCAAATCCGTGCACCTGGAGTGGCAAGTGACAAAGGAAACAGCAATCGGCCCTCGCACTCTCCTCCCTCCATCGGCAGCGCGGGTCCCGGAGGAGCTGGAGCATGCAATGGGCGGACTGGTGCCGAGGTTTGTTTTCATTTCTAAACATCATTTATTAAAAATAAAAGTGCGTGTGCGCGCACGTGTGGGGTGGGGAGGGGGACGGGGCCCCAGCGCGAAGGGGCCGGCGACAATGCACACGGGAGAGCGCGCTCCCCGACCCTCCGCGCCCTGAACGCAGACGCTCCACGCCCAGCGGCCGCCCAGGCCGGGGCCTCCGGACCAGAAGGCGACCCGCTCCCCCCGAGGGGGCCGCCGGCACAGCGCTGGGACCCCCCGGACGCCAAGGTGAGCCTCCCTCCCCAGGGGACCCGCCACCGGAGCCAGAGCCCATCTTCCAAGAGAACCCGCGCGCGCGCCGCGGGCCGGGGGCGGGCACCTGGGGACCCCCCCCCCCCCGCGCCCCGCGACTGCGGCTGCAACAGGCTGAGCCGTGGATGGAGCCACAGAGCGGGCAGCCCCGCCGCTGCTCTTTAACGCTGGGGTTCGGGGGCACCCAGCGTCGCAGGGATGCCACCCGCCACCCTCCCCGGCTCCCCCAGACTCTCTCCCAAAGGCGCGTGCGTCCTGGGGACTGTGGGGAAACTGAGGCAGAGCCTCCGGGCAGAGAACAGAACCCAGAGCTTCCCTTTCGCTGCTCGAGCACCATCCCTGTCTCCCCAGGACCTCCTCGACCGGAGTCCTGACACCCTCGGCCTGCGCCCCCCTGGGGGTCCCTTCAGGTCCCGGCCGCCGGGGCCCTGACTCTGCGGGGCCGGGACGTGGGTGCCTCCCGCAGGCTCAATCCCATGCCTCCTGACGCTCTTACTGATGTTACATCTTCTCCCTCCTCCCCCTCCCCCCCCCAACCAACTGGCTTTTATTTTCACGCAGCATCTTTGGGGGACAACGGGGAGGACCCGGTATCGCTGATAATCATATCACCTGACTCCCTCCCCGGGGACATTCCTGCCTCCTAAACCTCACACGTGTGTACCCCTGCCCCGCCCCCACCCCCATGGCCTGGCTCCCACCCTCCCTGCCCTGAGCCCACTCCGGGCCAGTGCGGGCCTTTTGTGACAGCAACCTCAGACCTGCACCCCAGGCTCTGGTTCTGGTTTGGGCTGGGGTTCCGGATGCCTGGCTGCTTTGGTTGGGGGATTGGTGTTTGTTTAGTGATTGTTTTCTTGTGCCCGCAGTAAAGGAACACGCTCCGTGTGTTAAGGAAACTTGCTATTTCTCCTCACCCTCCGGACAGGAGTTCCAGTCCTGACACCTCACCCTCCTCCCTCTGCTCCTCCCCTACCCGCAATTAGTGTCCTGAGGAGGGTTTGTCCTTGATCTTTTCCCCCACCGCCCTGCCCCTGCCCCCCCACCCCCACCCCCCCATGGCCCCGCTTCTTTCATTTGTCTTGTACGTTAGCGCTGGGTCAGCGAGCCTTTTGTGCTGCGGCCCCGGGCCAGCGGGCGGGAGTGGCGCTTCTTTTGTTATTTTCTCCCCCGAACACTGCAGAAATGAAACGCACATGCAGCTCTGTCGCCTCCGATTTTCAGATGTTTTTCACACGATTGTCTGCCCCAGCCCCAGGAAAGTGCAAAGTGAAAACAGATGCATCGAGAAAAAAAACGTTTTTGAAAGGGGACAGTCCCGGGCCGGGGACTGAGCCCTCAGCCGAAGATAAGTAATAAATACACGATCAGATTTATAACGTGCACCCGGCAGCCTCGCTCAGCCCGCAGGTGAGCTCCGGTGAGATTTTTATCATTTCCATGTGTCTGGACGACAAGGAGAAACCCGTGGGGGAAGAGGTCTATAAATCAGCATCCGTGTCAAGACAAATCAAAATAATGCCTCTATTATTTCAATCAATAAACCATTTTTATTCCCAACATCTGATATACGCAGTGTGAGTCCATCTGTTTGTGCGTGGAATTGGCAGCTTCGCCTTATACCCACACACCCCTTCCCAAGATGTGTCAATAAGATTAAACATGTCAAAGGGGGAACCCGGTGGGTCCCTCCTTGCACCCATTCTAACCCGCGCACCCTAAGTCCGCAGGGGAGCTCTGCAAACGAGTGTGCAGACAGGGGCCAGGGGCCAGGGGCCAGGGGCTGGTGGCAGGCGCTGGTTGGTAAGACAACCTGAAAGCCACACAGACCAGACCCGGGCTGGGGAGAGCCTGCCCAGCGCCCGGCTCCAGATCTTCCCG
Source organism: Myotis lucifugus (assembly GCF_000147115.1). Lineage (NCBI taxonomy): Eukaryota > Metazoa > Chordata > Mammalia > Chiroptera > Vespertilionidae > Myotis > Myotis lucifugus. The sequence goes on from NW_005871482.1 coordinate 353,473, forward strand.
GACAGGATCCTACCCTGGTCGTGGGCCGGGTGCCACGGCAGGACCCCCCTTCCCCCAACTCCGCTGAACACCAAAACCTCTGCCCGGAGCTACCAAGATCCCAGCAGCAGGTGTAAGGCCGGCTGGCTGCTGGCACTAATTGGGGAGGCGCGGGAGGAGAGGGGCGGAGGGCAGGAGGGAGGGAGGGAGGTGCAGAGAGCCGGCTGGCCGGGCAGGCTTTGTTAGTTCCAGGCAGATTTCAAGCCTGTGTCTCAACACAGCTTGCAGTTTGGGCTTCCCTGGCGCTGGGTAGATGGGCCCAGAGTTTTGGATGGAGAGGAAACTAGAGGAGCAAAGAGATGATTCATTTGTGACTCAGCATCGCCAAGGCCCCAGTGTTGGGGTCATTACAGCTTCCCTGGTTGTTCTGTTTGTTTCCTAATTTGCACGCCCAGAAACCACATCTCAACCACCCCTCGTGGCCTGGAGTTCCTTCTCCCCTGTCCCGTCGGCCTGGCGCGAATGCATCAGAGCTGACCAGCCGTCCTTCCCATTGGAGTGGGGAGAGGGAGGGAGAAGCCCCCCAGGTGGAGCCCCAAAGGGCGTGGGAGCTGAAGGGTCTTTGTTTGGATTCAACAGCTGTCTGCCCACCACGCCCTCCCGTCTTCCCGAGACCAAAGCGCGTTCTCCCGGTTTCATTTGGGCAAAGGAGGAAAAAAACAAACAGTAAAATAAAAAAAAGAATCAGTATTTTTACAAGCAGGATTCCACAATCATTGGAAACTTTGAGACGTTAACGGTGAATCTCTTAGGCGAAATGGTCACCCCAGCAACTGTTCCCAAGTGAACCCCCGCAAATGGAAAACGCAGGCCGGTCATCAGGCTGCTGGGCTTATCTTTCACCCTGAAAATCGCGTCGCTTTTGTCCCCCTGCCTCCCTCACTCTCTCCCCGCTCAGCCTCAAGGCGGTGTGCGTGGAAGGGGGCAGAGGAGGGAGAAGGGACAACTGAGGGGAAGGGAATCCCGAGGCCCAGAGATTTCCAGAAAAGCGAAGTCAGCCAGGAAGTGGGGGGCGGGGGGCAGTGCGCTCTCTCAGTTCATTCCTCTCCGAAGCGCCTCTCCTGGGCAGCGCTAATGCTGACCTCGCTCCTGCGATTAGGACTTAGGACGCGGAGCTTTCAAACAAAGGATGCCAGTCCTCTGGCTTTTCCTGGGTCTGGAGCCCCAGCTTCCCTGAACCTTCCTCCTCTTCCCGGCCACACGCACCCACCCACCTGGCCCCAGAGCCTCCCTCCCCGTCCCCAGCCCGTGCGCGCTCCTTGGCCGCCTACTGTCCAGGCGGGATTCGGGTCCATGATCTGGCTGCCTGGCGGGCTCGCTCGGATTTCCAGTCTCCTCTGCTCCCGCTCAGGTCCTGGGTTCACAAGTCCACGAGCGACCCTAAGGCTTCTCTCCCAGCCGCTGGGAGGGGCACCTCCCAGGGCCTCCTCAGTCCCCTCAGCCCTCAGGGTGCCCACAGCGGCTTGGAAACTCGGCCCCGGCCCTGCCCCTTGGAGATGTTCTGTTTCTGAGCAGCCAGAGCCGACAAAGGACCCAGATGCAGTGAAAGGACGGGTTTTCTTGGAGAAAAGTCACGGGGATGAGCGTGAATGTGGGGTGCTCTCCTCGCTGTAGGTTCTGACCGGGGACAGAGAGGGATCCCGGGCCCAGATGACCCAGTGCCGGCTGCGAAGGCAGGCAGGGCAGGCAGCGGCCCCCCTGGAGCGCCCCAGCCCGGGGAGGCTTGGCCGCCTGCTGGTCCTCCCCCAAGGCCCAGGGCGGCTTTCCCGACCCGGGTCGCATTTTCAGGCCCCAAGGCGACCCCTTCAGCCCCAGAGTTCACGGTGTGCCTGGCTTCCCACTAAGAAAGACAGAGGGGCTGGAGCTCCGTGCAGAGCTGAGTCTGAGGGTAGAACTGAGCTGCTGCGAGGGAGGCGCTGGGGGCGCAGTTAGAGAAATCCTCCGACAGGAACACCCCGGCCTGCCCTTGCCCGGTGCTCGCAGGCGGCCCAGATGGCCTGGAGTTCCCAGGCACCGGTTCTGAGAAGCAAACCTGGTCCCCAAACCCTGACGGCCCTCCTTGGAAAAGTACAGAGAAAACTGCTGTCAAATTCCACACTGTTCCTGTAAGCTCAACCGTAAACCCTCCCAAAATTAAGGCTTTTCTAGGTTTTTAAACGGAAGAAAGATAAAGGGGAGATTATCTATCTATAATATCTATCTATCTATTTATCTATCTAATCTATCTATCTATAATATCTATCTATCATCTATCTATCTATCTATCTATCTATCTATCTATCTATAATATCTACATCCAAGAATTGCCCCAGGCAGCAATTTCTGGGAAAAGGGGAGGGACGTGGTTGGAGGGAGTTTTTCTTGCTCTTGCTTTTTATTTTATTTTATTTTGGTTTCAAATATTTTTCTCTGGGTTTCTTTGTTATTTTGAAGTGCATCTGAAAGACTCCGGACTCCACGCTGAATAAAGCTTTTTTTTTTTTTTGGTTGTTGTTTCAAAATTTCAAGCTGACAGAAGTGTTGGGTCATCAGTTTCCCTCCGCCTGCCCCGGTTGTAAATAATGTCTTTGAGATTAGCTAATTAAAGGGCATTAATCACTGATAGAAAGGGAATAAATCAAACCTTGTTCTAAACCTCAAACTTGCCCGCATAGACTGCAGGCTACTCTATCTGGAGCAGATAGGTGCTGTTTGAATTACTGTTCTTCAGAGTAAACCAACTCCACTCCGCTTTTAAAAAATGAATATTGTATTTATACAGCCCGGTGGCTCCGTGAAAGTCAGTCTCCCTCCCATTCTTAGTCCATTTCATAAACAAAGTGTAGAGATGACAGCTATTATGGGTTAAAAGAGCCAAATCTCCGCTTTTGCCTCGCATTATGCTTACCTTGTGGGGGGAGGGAGGGGAGCCAGAAAAAGAGGAATAAACCCTAAGCGGATACAGATGGATGGAGTATAAATAGATTTGTTTTGAGGTTTGTTTGTTTATTATCAGAATACAGTGTGTGGAGAAAGTCTTCGATGCTTGCAGTATTTCAGGCATAATTTTCTAGACTGCATTTCCCCTAGCCCTCTGCCTGAGACATTAAAAACACTGGGGTCTGGTTTGTGAAAAAGAAAAGCGAGCATTCAGGTCACATGTGTGTGTGTGTGTGTGTGTGTGTGTGTGAGTGTGTGTGAGTGTGTGAGTGTGTGTGTGAGTGTGTGAGTGTGTGAGTGAGTGTGTGTGTGAGTGTGTGTGTGAGTGTGTGAGAGTGTGTGTGTGAGTGTGTGTGAGTGTGTGTGTGTGAGAGAGTGTGTGTGAGTGTGTGTGAGTGTGTGAGTGTGTGTGAGTGTGTGTGTGAGTGCGTGTGTGAGTGTGTGTGTGAGTGTGTGTGTGTGAGTGTGTGTGTGAGAGAGTGTGTGAGTGTGAGTGTGTGTGTGTGTGTGTGAGTGTGTGTGTGTGTGTGTGAGAGAGTGTGTGTGAGAGAGTGTGTGTGAGTGTGTGTGTGTGTGTATGAGTGTGTGTGTGAGTGTGTGTATGAGTGTGTGTGAGTGTGTGTGAGTGTGTGTGTGTGAGTGTGAGTGTGTGTGAGTGTGTGTGTGTGTGAGTGTGTGTGAGTGTGTGTGTGTGTGTGAGTGTGTGTGTGTGAGAGAGTGTGTGTGAGTGTGTGTGTGTGAGAGAGAGTGTGTGTGTGTGCGTGTGTGTGTGAGTGTGTGTATGAGTGTGTGTGTGAGTGTGTGAGTGTGTGAGTGTGTGTGTGTGTAGCATCAGGCTGGTCTCTGCCTTGCATTTTGCTGCCCAGTGATGCTCAGAGCCCTGCACAGGACTCAGGATCATTTCAACGCCCACAACAGAGGCCTTAAGTAAGTCCACGCCATAAACAACACGCCGTCCCGGGAGCAAGTAAAAATTTATTCGTTTCACGTAAAGCCCTCCGAACCCGTAAACCCGCAGCAGCTAATCCCGAGCCGGGCAGGGGCTCTGCAAGCTCGGCGTCTGCATGCGGTGTGTGCGCCTCCGGCCTCGGGGCACCGCCACCGCCACCCCCTCCCCCAGCGGCGGCGGGTCAGGCTGGTGCTGTCAGGTCCCCGCACCCCCTCCTCCTTGGGGGCCGCCTCCCCTTTTCGCAGCAGCTCTCGGGAAAGGTTCCGATCAGGATTCGTGCCTGGGAAATGCGCGTTGGAGCGCCGAGTAGGGTCCTTGGGGTGCGTTCGGGTCGCCGCCCCCACCTGCCGGGAGAGCGCCCAGCCCGGGGCGTGCACCCCAAGAGCGGCTGGTGGAAGGAAAGGCCATCTCCAAGCCCCTAAATGTCCCCCCACATGGGGGTCTCCCTCACCTGGAAACACCGGCTGCCACGGGCAGGTGCCCATCCCCCGGAGGCAGAATCCTTCCAAGCCTCAGCCTGCGCCCACCCCTCCGTCGGCGGCGGCTGCTCTTTCACTTTTATTTTTAAGTCAATCGCTTTATAAATAATGTCCAGGTACCCGGTGTGCTTTCAGCGGACAGGGCTGGAGGGCTGCGCGGAGCCCGCGGTGCAGGGGGGGGGGGGGGAAGGAGGTCGGCGGCGAGGGGCGCCCGGGATGGGACGTCTGCAGCAGCTTTGTCCTCCCTGCTTCTGGGGCGCGGGGGTCAGAACGCTAATTACGCGAGATTAATGGGGAGATCGCTCCCCATTGCTCACCAAGATTTATGGGAACAGTGAACCGCTCGCATCCAGAGCCGTAAACCCTCGCACCCCGCCGCCGGAGCCCGACTTTGTGCCCACGGGCGGGGAACTGTCTCCCGGCACAAAGGGGCGGGGGTGCGTGGGGTCAGAGCGCAGAAAAGTCAACCGCGGGGGCTGCGGTGCACACGAGCACATGGCGTGGGATTCCCTGCCTTCTCCCTCGCCATCGGCCTCCCATTGCGGGCCTCCCCTGGGTGCTGCCTCTGGGTTCAGGGCACTGGGTGCTCCGGGGACAAACTCGGTGCCGGAGCGCCCCCTAGCGCCTCCAGAGGGGAGGACACGCGGGGACGCGCGCCTGGCGGGTTTCTGGGTCCCCTGCTGTCCCTTAGCGACCCGAGGCGCCAGGAAAATGCTCTCACCTGCGGCTCATGTTGGGATCACCTGGGGAGCTGAATGTAGTCCAACCTGAAACACACACACACACACACACACACACACACACGCGCGCGCGCCCAGATCTACATGCAGGGGATTCTGATAGTGAGCAAGTTCATTGGCTGAACACTTAACTTTTATATATTTTACATTTAACTGTTTTGTATTCACTAATTCTGCTTAGAAGTCAGACGCCCATGATTATCCCGAGCTGCTTGGGAGATGTTATTTCACGGATATTTTCTCAGATTATTGGGAAATGTTGCTCCAAAACTTAACACCAGGTTGTATCTTACATAAATGAATCATTGTGAAGACTAGATGCTTGTTTTCCTCTTTCACTTATCAGAGTAAACATATGCGATGAGAACTTCAGGAATGGTGAGAGTAAAGGTAACAGGGAAACATCGTTGTGAGAAGGGCTGGAGAGGACACCCTCGCTTCACCCTGCAGGAAGTTGCTGTCTCGCTCTGGGACAATCTGCATCGAGATAGGTCCTATGTCCTCTTCTGTGAGTGGAGTCATCCCAGCGGATAACTTTAAAGCACTTTCTAGACTTAGTGGACTAATAAAGCTAAGCGCAGCTAGAGAAACACACAGGGTGAGAAGTCACTGCTGGTCCTATTCCTTCTAAAGGACAATTATTACTGTAGAGCCGGATTCTGAAATGTGATCTTTTCTGTAATCACCGCATCGCTAGAAATGTTTGCATGGGACCCCAAAAAACATTACCCCATTCACCCCATCTAAACCCCAATGCTACAATTCAGGGATAGTGTCTTTGAAAGTTTTGCAGTGATCCCCACAAATAAGTGGCTATAAAGGCGGGAACAAAGAGCTGAATTTCTAGCCTCCGGCTGGGTGGTGAGCAGAGAGCTGTGGCCGCCCTTGGCAGTCCTGCTACAGAAAATCTTTGAAACCTTTTCTGGATTTCAGTTCTCAAAAGGCAGATCAGTGTCACTGAGGGAGAAACTCCGGCAGGGGAGGCGGCCGCTGATTAGTCACGGCAGAAGGATGTGCTGGGAGGAAGCAATTAGAGATAAAGTATCTCGAAACCCCCCGAAATTGTAAACAGCCCCAGAACGTGAGGTTTTCGCTTCATCCCAACACAATGCTGCATTTAGACGATCTGTAGTTGCATTAACATGCATATTGCGAGGATCTTTTAAGTATCAGCCATATCAAATGCAGATATTTTTCATCGTAAGAGATATTTCTCAAGGTCGCCATAAGAACAAACATCTCAAAGACACGCCAGGGAAACCGCTCACACCCCATACGTCATCCGAGAGAATGACAGCCACGTCAGAACTGCTTCCCGGGCTTGTGAAATTTCCCGAGCAAATAAGTACCAGCTTGATCGAGGGCCTTGCTTTGAAGTCTTGCTGCTATTTAAGATTTTCACAATATCCTTGGCAGCTTGGTGTTTTAAAAAATGTTATTTTTCATGGTTACTTAAAAAAAAAATCTCATCCGTGCCCGGCTGGTGTGGCTCAGTGGCTGAGCCTCGACCTATGAACCAGGAGGTCACGGTTCCAATCCTGGTCAGGGCACGTGCCTGGGTGCTTGATCCCCAGTAGGAGGCGTGCAGGAGGCAGCTGGTCAATGATTCTCTCTCATCATTGATGTTTCTATCCCTCACTCACTCTCCCTTTTCTGAAATCAATAAAAGCATTTTTTTTAAAAAACCTCATCTGTAACGTTTAAGCAAAATAAGAAGTGTCCATGAAGAATGTGTTTCCATTTCACGGTGACTGTATGATCATCTGAGAGACACGAAGAAGAGACTGTGCGGGCGTGTGTGTGAACGTGTGTGGTCTTAGTGTCAGTAGCACGCACGTTTCAGAGTGACAGTCCACTCCCTCTGAGAACTCTGTCTCGACCTACAGACGTGGCACGAGGCAGCTTGTTTCATGGGGGAACCCACTCAGTTACCCCATCTCCCTCCACCTCCCCATAACGGACTGGGCAGGGCTGGCTCTCCTTCCCCAGACTTCAGCGGGAAATCAAAGCCTCGCACCCAGGAATAGGAAAGCAAATTGAGATGGTGGTCTCTGTGGCTGGAACATAGGGCTGCGGCCAGCTTCACGTCATCTGCTCAGCCCTGCTGTTAGCATTCGCCTTGGCCCCACCATGCAAGTCCCCGGAGATTTTGCTCCATCTGAAGGCAGAACCATTAGGAATGTTCCACATGGAGGCTGCTGGTGAGAGAGATGTTTTGGAGACATCCTTCAAAATCCCTCCACACCTTTGGGCATGTTCCGGAAGAGAGAAGTCAAGTTATGACTTGACTTAATTTCTACGAGGTAAGCATCTTGATACCTTGTCTTATTGAATCCTCACACAGCCTGGTGCATCCACTTTCCATTCAAGAAACTGTGACTCGGGAGATTTCATAACTTGCACAACATCACATAGGTCTTCTAGGGTTGCGATGGCATTTGGAACCCAGTGGTGACAGAGCCTAAAATCCCTCTACTGGGTGCCTTCTTTCTCTGTTACTTTAAATATCTTGGGAAACACTCGCCTCCATCCCTTAGTCCCCAGTCTGATTGGACACCAGCTAAAACAGATAACATCCCAGCGGAGATGCGGATAGGTCAGGTGTGGCCTTCTGCCAAAACCCATCTTCTAGGATCCTCACTGATTTTCCTGGGAACCTCGAAGCTGGTCCTGATGCTGGCACAGCTCTGACATCTGCTTGTCAGAAGATCCCCTGTGTTATGAGATCCACAGGTCGTACCCCCCTCCCTCTCCACCACACGGATGCATCCTTGTCTTGGTAGTATCTTCATCCTTCCTAAGTTCGGATCCTTCAAGAAGACCCAGCAGTTCTGTGCTTTCTATTTTTTTCTCAGGCCATTATCACATTCTCGAGGAGCCCACCTGCACCGAGTACTGCTTTAATGTTTTCTTTCCTCGTATCCTTTCTTTGAAGGATATAAATGTCCTTCCATCTAATATTTCTTCTGAGCCGACACACAAATCGCCTTCCAACTGGCATATTTCCACGCAGGTCTGGATGATCATTTTTATAATAAATATTGCATGCCATGTCTTATGGCAAACATCTCTCTGCAGCATAAATGTCCATTTTGTAAGAGGATTAGTTGGGCTCTGCTGGGGGATGCTTGTGTTTTCAGTAAGCTTTTTTAATCCTTTCATTTCGTCGGAAGGCGATTGAAATGACAGAAAAGCAGTTAAACCTGGTTATCGGGATCTCCCTTCCCAATAGATTTCTTTCTCGCATCATGTGCTTTGCTTACAAGAAAGAAATCACCTTGAGTGCCTTCTCTCTCTGCAGCCACCCAAACAAGTGCTCTACTCTCCAAGTCAGCTTCTCTTACAGGAGCCTTTGCTGCCACCTGCTGTTCGGCCTGCGGTTATGACAGCTGTGCCTGCTGCCTGTCCTCCACGGTGCTTTTGCTAACCTAAGGGGTGGGTGCAAAGAAAAAAGCTGATTCATGCTCCACCTTTCACATGGTCACACTTGGGGATGCTCTTTGAACCATTCAACATTCATGTCAGTTGGTTTTTTCTTTGTCACACCTTCTCTTCCAAATTGAGAGGATAATAACAGAACCCTTATTTCTTTTTTTCTTTCAAGCATATCAGACTGGTCAGGAAATTGGTCTTTAAAATTTCTTGAGTATCTACTATGTGCAAGGCCAGAATTAGACTCTGGGCCCACCATTTGTAATTGTAACACTCATTAATTAGTAGCATTTGTTTAAATACATACATATATATGTGTGTGTGTGTGTGTGTGTGTGTATATATATA